>NW_028249384.1:0-55730 GCF_964263255.1 Lissotriton vulgaris
CAGGGAATTTCATTCATCTTTTGTTGTTTCCTCTATACTGTTTTTTTAGTCATGGTAAGTCTTTTTTAATGATGATGAGGAGATTCTGTAAAAAAATAAGAAATTATTAATATAAATCTATAAAATATACCATTCTCTTACTAAACCAACACGCTCTACATGAAAACCATTTAAACGCTTTGTTTTGAAATCACAATGCATTTACTGCAGTACACTGATACTAAGTGGATAATCGAAGGAGTGAATGAGTGGTGTTTAAGTGTTTAGAGGACTGCATTGGCAATGGATAGAGGATTTTAATAGTGCATGTATTAGTACCTGAGTCATTGCATTAGTACATGGGTAGTGACTGGATGATTAAAAAACTGCAAGGAGAGTGCATGGTGAATTTATAAGTGCTTGTGTTTTGGCAAAGTGATTAGATAAGTACATGATGCTGGATGGGCGATTGGACGACTGCACAGGGAACGACAGTGTGATTGCTAGGGCTGCCTGGGTACTACCTGTAAAATTGGAGGAGTGAATCAGTAGTGTGTAGCTGGTTACAGGACTGCATGGATAGTGGACATGTGATTCTAGCACTGCATGTGTAAGTGCCTGGGTCATTGCATGAGTACATGGACAGCAACAGGATACTTAGAGTGCTGCAAGGAGAGTGCATGGTGAATTTCTAACTGCTTGTGTTTTGGCGGAGTGAATGGATAAGGACATGTGACTGGCTGGGTAATTGGAGGAGTGCATAGCTAGTAACAGGGAGATTACTAAACTGTATAGGGGCACTCAAAGGATTGTAGAAGTGCATGAGTTATTGCCTGGGTAATTGCATGAGTACATGGGTACTGATTATATGATTAGAGTACTGCCAGGAGAGCACATGGTGAATTTCTAAATGCTTGTGTTTTGGAGGAGTGATTGGATTAGTACATGGTAGTGGCTGTGGGATTGGAGGAGTGCAACGGGAGTGACAAAGTGACAGTGTGATTGCTGGACTGCATGGGTACTACCTGGGTATGGGTAATTGGAGGAGTGAATCAATCGTTGGTTACAGGTTTACATACTATCTAGTTGAATAGATAAGTACAACATACCAGAAAGAGTACTATGTGGTGGTTTACTTTTGAGCTACATCTTGACGATTAAATCTAGAAATATGCGACATCATCAAACTATACCTCCCAACAGACTTAAGAAAGAAGACTAATCAACAACACCTTTCATGAGCATTTCTAAAACCACACTTTTATATACAGCTTCACCATTGTATCTAAAAGTATGTGGCATCATTCAATTAACAGACACTTAATTATTAACACCTTCTTTGATCATCTGTTAAACAGCACAGTTTTGCTGTATTTTACCAAACTATCTACAACTATGCAGTATCATTAAACTATACATTTGTAGAGAGAAGAAAACATTATGCCTAATAAACTACACCTTATATGAACATCTTTCAAAATACACATTTGTAGTGCATGTTCAACCAACTACCTAAAAATATGAGGCATCATTCAGCTATATCTTTGAACAGACTTAAATATATATATATTACTGTACAGACTGTTTTTTAAATAAACCTCAAGTACAATAAAACTAATTCCAATATATATCTCTACATTTAATAATATATTTCAAACAACACAGTTTTGGAATGTCACATCTTTTTTAAATAAACCTCAAAAATATATAACTCACCTTGCAAATAAATCTGATGAATGAAAAATCTCACACACTCAGGCAGGATTTTCTTTTACACACAGTCAATATAAATCACCAGACTCTGCAAGGTGAAACCAGTATTGGCAAGGTTTCCCTTTCTATTTCCATACAAATACACATAAGCAACAACTGACATTGCTTCCCAGAGATTTTCAAATTGTAAAACACATTTCAATTGGTCATAGATAATAACCCTTTTCAACTGACTTCTTCACCTCTTCTGCTTAATGGCAGTTTTCATAGCAACAGCTCATAGAAGATTCAACTTAACTGACAGGTCACAAGGTCACCATATTTTCAAGTTCACCACACAATGTTGCAAATGCAAACAGCAGGTGTGGTTGACTTTGCAAAACATGACCTTATCCTTTCTGCTGTACCTTGCAAACATTTTTTAATAACCAATAAGAAACTTGCTTTTTAAGCAAAGTAAAATGCACCCTATTTTTGAATGTACAATGTTCTTAAACAGCTAATCAAATCTCTACTTTCTGTAAAACAGAATCTTGTCCACCATTTTAGATAGCTCTCATACGAACAACTGACTACCTCAGCAACAGAAATGTTTTCATTACCTACAGTCATCCCTTCAAGATGCTTTTAGTGTGGATTGTTGGGCACAGCTATGTTTTCTGGTGCAAAAGGTATGCTGAACGCAGAGCTATTGACAAAGATGTAAACATTAAATGGGTTGGACAGAGAGTGGCACCAATTGATATCTTTGGTTAAAACCTTTTTTGCATCTCCAAACCCCTGACCTCATGATTGTGCACTGTCGTGGCAATGACCTAAGCACATTGACTGGTGTAGGTCTGGAATTGCTAATGAAGGACACCTTTGCAGAATCGATGTTGCTTTTCCCCCAAACTGCCTTTGTATACTCTACCATATGCCAAAGACAGAAATGGAAGTGGTCCAATCAATTTTGTCCTCAGATTGAGAAAGCTAGAAAAAATGTCAATAAAGCTGTTTCCGCTTACCTCAGAGACCATAGAATGTGCTCCATATATATCAACAATCCACGTTTCCATATGGAAGGCATCTACAGGAGTGATGGAGTACACTTCACTGATGAAGTGAGGTTCCGTGAGAATCGTAATGGCGTTTTGGACTCGTTCGAATATGGACGAGTTTAGTGGGTGTACGCGTTTTCGCTACGCTGCCTTGAATGGTTCGTCTTATTCGTGGGTTTCTCCATCTGAACCCACGGGTTCCATTTTAGATACGGCATCCATTTTGTCTCTTGCCCTCAAGTAGCCAGCGAACGGACACTGTCCGCCTCGTGACCCTGGGATTCCCAAGCTCTTGCGGAAGACACGTGTTCCTTTGAGGCTGTCTTTATGACGAGGGGGATGACACTGCAAAGACAGATGGCTCCGCTCGAGGCTCATCTTGCCGTGCTGGTCTATTGTTTCAGTCGTGCATGCATTCGGCACGAATCCTTTGATCCTGCAATCGTGCTTCCGACACTGCCCCCTACACTCTTTTTCAATCTGTTGTCTATCTTTGTCTTCCTTGCACCTGTTTCTGTCTCTTTTCTTAACTCGTTTACAGCCAGAATGAAATGTACTTAATGGTGGGGTAACGTACTTTTACAGTTGGGAACCAGCGATGTTACTGTAATTATGTTCCGGACTCCTGAATACATGAAAGCAACCCTTTTGAAGTTTACTGTGGGAACTGAGTTGTAACCTTTTGTTCGCCATGTTGTGCTATGACTAAAATATGTATAAAAGGAGCGATACACTGTTGCAATTCAAAGCAGTCTCTCAGAACCTACACGTAGTGTACTTCTTGCGATTTCTGTATCCCTGCAGTAAATAAACGCTGATCTTTGACGCCGAAGGAAGTGTCCCGTGTCTCTGTGATTTGTACGCCGGAACAGGTAACCCACAAAGGTTTCAGGTGTTGTCCCCTGGCACCGCTGGGCCTTAGAATGGCCCAGTCTTTCAGTTGGCGCCCAACGTGGGGTGACATCAGCGGTACCGGTCCAAAGCCCGACGATCGTGAGGAACTTCTTGTGAAATCTCCGAGGGAAGGTGCACCCCGCTTCATCGATCCTGTTGTCGAAATAAGTGGTCCGAAGACTTTTCCCGCGAAGATTCCCGCCTCCTGACGACTGCGACGGACTGATGCCCTGACTGTCGACCTGTTTTGGCGCCTGGCGTAGTCCTTTGTACGGCGAGACGATATACGGGCCTTCCTGGTGACGCCATTGTTCTTTCAGTTAAGTATTTGTGGGTCGCTCCCAGAATCCTTGGGTGTTGTTGAAACTTGGTTGTTTTGCATGGTTCCATTGCATTTGTGGTTCTTAGTTGTTGGTCCTTAGTTGTTGGATTTTATTTGACGATTGCAATTGCCAAAAACCAAGGGTCTTGCATTTTTGCGAGGACATCGTAATTCGATAACCCTTGAAGTTTGTAAACTCGGTTAGTGTGCACGATGCCTGGCCGTAGTACTTTGTTTGGTTTCTTTAAATGTTGCGGTACGGATTCCCGATTGGAGGACTCATGTCCGATACCTCCAGTTGGAACTCCGATCTATGAGCTCTATAGTCGCCATGGAGTGGGTCCTATTGTATATAATGATTATTGGATTCGCTACACTAAAGACGATGGTGTCCTTATTTGGCCACCTCATGGTAGTTTTGAAACTGCAATTTTGGACAATCTCGAAGCAAAATTGTTTAAAAAGAAAGCTAGGCCGGCCATGTTTGATTCCTTTCGGTTATGGCGCAAAGAGGCCAAGCAGAAAGAAATCAAACAGATTAAGAAAAATAAGAGAGAAGGTATCATTACGGTGATGAGAAATGCAGAGCAGTTTCAGCGAGACAAAGAAGAAAAGGAAAAGGAAGTTTTTGCTAGACTGCAACATATGGCGGTGGATAAGTGTTATCCTGTTTTACCGTCGAGTTCTGATAAGAAGGGAGAAGAAGCGGTGGAGGACCCTTTGTTGTCCTATCTACTGAAATCACCACCTCCATACGCTCAGGATACTACAGCTCCTGTGGTTCCTCCTGTCCCTCAACCTGTTGTTCCGGCAGCTGCTGGTCAGCCTGCCGTTGGTCCTGTTCTTCCGAATCCTCTTGTTCCTCAAGTTGTCCCTGCTCCCTTACCTGCCCTTCTTCCTACTGCTCCACTGCCTATACCTTCTCAGTCTATTGTTCCCGCTCCCTCTGCTCTCTTGGCTACTCCTACTGCTCCTACGTTCAGCCCTCATGTTGTTGCCCCTGTACTTTTCTCCTCTTCTCCTGCTGTCCGTAGTCGCATACCTAATGCTGTTGCCAATCTTTACTCTCCATTTAGACCGATCCTAGGGTCCGATGTTTCTGATGTCTCTCAGAGACAAAGTCAAATTCCTGGTGGTAGGGAGAGTGAGACGTTAGTGAAAATGACACGTAAATGGATTAGGCATCCTGCTAAATACACCCGCGCATAGTTTTTGACACGTTCTCTCAATTTAATGAGCCCACACAAAGATTTGTGTTTGAGGAAATGTGTAAATCCCTAAGAGAGGAGGTGGATAATGATGAGGTAGACAATGTACCGTCTGAAATGACTGAACTCCAGAATCAGTTTTCGAACGGTATGATTGTGGGTGGTAATGTTCGACGTGCTTTAGAGCGTCTCTTATCCTTTCGATCTACAGTACAACCTCGAGCATTGTTTAATGACGAAACTGAGGAGTGGATGGCACAACATGGTCAGTATCCCATGCGAGAAGTTCCTCCAGTGTGGATGCCAGGTAATCCTGGTGCTAACCCTCCAATTTTACCACACTTCCAGAGAGTTTGGATACACCTCCCATGGAAGCGATCGGAAGTTCTGCAGGTGAAGCAATCTTTGCCTGACCCCCGGAAAAATCCGGCAGGTTATTATAAGGAGTTATCTCAGCTAGTGGATGCTACTATTATGAACCTTGCCGACATTGATATGTTGTTTGGTAACGTAGTACCTCAACCAATTTGGGCAAAAATCCGTCAAGAGAATCACGTAGCTGAGTTAGGCGGTGATTGGGCTGCTCTTGCGGCGGCTGACGGACGACAAGTTGGTGGGGCTAAGCCTGAACAGCTCATTACGGATCTGCCACAGAGGATTATTACTCTTATGAAGACACTTATGCCAGCAATGAGAGTTAATTGGGATAAATTGTCTGCGTGTAAGCAAAAGAAGGACGAGAGTGTCTCCGATTTCTTTACCAGATTTGAGGAGGCATTCATCGATCACAGTGGTCAGGATATGAGCACTGAGGGAGGTCAGCGACTGTTTGTAGATAAATTTGTGTCGAATTTGTTGCCTGAACTCAGCAACAAATTGAAGAATTCTGAAAGTTCGTGGGCTGTTTCTACCACTGCTCAAATATTAGCCACGGCTCAATACTACGAAAACAGAGAAAAGGAAGAAAGTGATCGTGCAGATAAGAAAACGAAGGATCTTAAAACTAAGGTTCTGTTGCAGCAAGCGTATCCTCCGCGCTCGAATCCAAATGACTCACAGCAGCAAAATCGATCGCTATCACAGTCTTCTAGGACGCAGTTGCGTACTGACTCCTCTACACCGAGATCTATGCTTGGGTACAATCAATGCGCATATTGTAGGGGTGAGGGCCATTTGAAGTTTAATTGTCCGGTTTTACGTGACCGAAATAATGGTGTTTCGGCTCGAGGAGGTCGTAGTGGTCCTCAACAGGCATCACGTGGTAGAGGTCGTGGTGTTACTCAGAATCAGAATGAGCGTTCTACCACTTCATCGGACTCGAATAATTGCTTTGATCAGCGCGGTTCATCGTCTGGTAGATCTGCACAGTATCCATATGGACGACTATTACGTCAAGCATGATATCGATGCTGACGGTAATTACTAGGACAGCCACAGACAAAGAGAGGGAGTAGTATCAGTTCCGGTTGATCAGAGAGGGCCTTACGTCGCAGTAGCCACATCGGGCGTAGTTGAGCCTTTTCTGTTGGACACTGGTGCAGCGAAAAGTTCCATCATGCATTCGAAACTCCCTGGCGCACCTTTGTCTGGCTTAACAAATATTTCCGTTGGATTCTCTGGCGCCCCCGTTAGCAATCGGTTTCTAGCCCTTTGCCCCTTACAATTGGGCCTCGTGAGCTAGAAGCTCCTTTGATTTTAACTACTGGTTGTGGTGAGAATCTTTTGGGCCTGGATTTGTTGAAACGGTTATATGTGACTCTGTACTGCTCTCCTGCGGGAGTGGAGCTTACATTGGGTCAAAGAGTGATCTCTCCTATGTACTTGTCAACTGATAAGCTCCCACCGGAATTGAGTTCTCTTCCTGAGTCTTTGTGGGCAACAGGTCCCAATGACGTGGGCCTGCTGGACATATCACCTTATGTTGTCCAATTGAAATCGAATGTGCGACTACCACATATCCCCCAGTATCGTATCTCTCTTGATGGTGAACGAGCACTATTAGCGATCATTTATGACTTGATCGAGAAGGATGTTATTGAGGAAACTCTGGGAAATGTGTGTAATAGTCCTGTGTTACCTATTTTTAAACAAACTGATCCATCCAAGCCTCCTGTGTACCGTTTTGTCATTGACTTGAGAGAGGTAAATAAAATTGTGATTCCACAATTTCCTGTGGTGCCTGACATTACGGCTTTACTGACTTTGATTCCAGCCTCTGCCTCTTGGTTCTCGGTAATTGATTTGAAGAATGCTTTCTTTAGCATTCCGATTGCTGAGGAAAGCAGAGATCTATTCGGCTTCTCATTAGGTGGCCGCAGCTTCAGGTTTAAACGCGCTCCTCAGGGCTACTGTGAGAGTCCATTGATCTACAGCCAAGCCCTAAAGAGTCAACTTGATGCGTTTGTGTTACCGGCTGGTGCGGCCTTGATTCAGTACGTTGATGATCTGTTGGTGGCTGCTGACACTAAAGAGATTTGTAAAACTGCTACAGTATCACTGTTACAGCATCTTTGTGACTTACATCACAAGGTGTCACCTTCTAAGCTGCAATATTGTTGTCAAGAAGTAACCTATCTAGGTCACTTATTGTCAAAGGAGGGAAGAAGGTTGACCCCAGAAAGAATTGCAGCGATCGCTCGAATGACTGCGCCAACAACTCAGAGAGATGTGGGTGCCTTTTTAGGTATCACGTCATACTGCAGGCAATGGATTCCAAACTTTTCATTGCTAGCGAAGCCATTGTTAGCCCTCACGTGCAAGGATGTTCCGACTCCTTTGCCATGGACTGAAGAGTGTCAGAAAAGTTTTTCTGAATTGCGTGATGCGTTGTGTTCGGCTCCTGTGTTAGGTACTCCTGACTACAGTAAGCCGTTTACACTATACGTTCACGAGAGAGAGGGTTGTGCGTTGAGTGTCTTGACGCAACAATTTGGCGGTAAGCAGCGTCCATGTGCATATTTTTCCTCGACCTTGGACCCAGTAGCTAGAGCTTTGCCGAGTTGTCTAAGAGCGACAGCGGCAGCTGCGGTGTCCATCCGGCAATCTGCAGGACTGGTCATGGATAATATGCTTACGGTGATGGTTCCGCATGCAGTTGACACTCTCTTGAATCGAACAAAAACCCAACACTTGACGAGCGCAAGGTTGTCCGGTTATGAGTTGACGCTTTTGGCAAGTCATATACAGATCAAGCGTTGTAATGTGCTGAATCCGGCGACATTGTTGCCGACTAATATGGATTCGGATGATGTACCACCACATGATTGTTATCTACGAACTGAGGAAGAAACGAAGGGTCACGTTGACCTAAAAAACACTCCATTGGCAGATCCCGATGGTACTCTGTATGTTGATGGTTCATGTTTTAAGTTGCTGAATGGTGATGTGATGACTGAGTATGCTGTAGTGACGTTGAGTACGGTTGTGGAAACTGCGAGATTGAGTCAGAATTCAGCGCAAGCGGCAGAGTTGATTGCGTTGACGAGAGCGTGTGTTTTGTCTAAGGGAAAGCGAGTGAATGTGTTTACAGATAGTCAATATGCGTTTGGCGTTGCACATAGCTTTGGTTGTTTGTGGAGAGAAAGAGGATTTATGACATCGCATGGCATGAAGATCCAACACGGACAGCTCGTGAACGATCTTTTGGACGCACTTACATTGCCTAAGCAGGTGGCAATCATTAAATGCAGCGCGCACCGAAAAGTTACGGATGATGTTGGTCGTGGTAATGCGTTTGCGGATGAGATTGCAAAGGAAACGGCTAAGAATCTTGCAACCCGAATGTATGTTACGAGTTCAGTGAGATGGCCGGCGGAGACCGGTATGTGTGAGGACGCAGTTGAGAGCGTGAAAGCGATTCAGAATGAGGCCACCGAAACTGAAAAGACTAAGTGGAAAGAAAGCACGGGAAAGTTAGAGGCGAATGGATGTTGGATTGATTTGTCGGAATGTCAGAGGTGGATGTTACCGGATGCATATGTGCTAGCCGTCGTGACTATGGCTCACGGCTTGTCACATATTAGCGCGAAAGGTATATGTAAGTTGTTGTCCCCAGTATGGAAGAATGATGGTATTGCTAAGTGTGCTGAGAGAGTGGTTAAGAATTGTATGGTATGTATGATGTATAATCCTGGCAAGGGCACCCCCACTCCACCTGGCCATTTTGCTCCTCCTACATGTCCCTTTGAGGTTATCCAATTGGACTTCATCCATATGGAGAGATGCAATAACCTGAAGTACGTTTTAGTTGTGGTTTGCGCGTTCTCCAGATGGATTGAGGCCTATCCTCTTAAAGATAATACTGCCCTGTCCACAGCGAAAGTCCTACTGAAGGAATACTTTCCTCGGTATGGAATGCCACGGATTCTATGGTCAGATAAAGGAAGTGCGTTTGTGGGGAGTGTGATGAAGAGTGTGTGTAAGGGCCTTGGAATTCGACAGAAATTCCATAGCGACAATCATCCCCAGTCAGCGGGTTTAGTTGAAGGGTACAATGGCACTCTGAAACTGAAACTTGCTAAGATTCAAGCTACGACTGGTTTGTCATGGCCTGATGCCTTGCCTCTAGCTCTCTTGTCGACCAGGGCGACTGTGCACTCTCGAGTAGGGCTTAGCCCATATGAGATTGTTTTCGGCCGTCCTGCGAACATTTGGGGAGTCCCGAGGCCAAAGGCATTTGATAGTCTCGAATACCCAATGTTGATTGATTATCTTTATGATCTGACTGGTAAACTGAAGTTAATTCATCAACAGGTCTTTGAAGCTCTACCGGCACAGACAGAGGGTCCTGGACATCGGCTCCAACCGGGTGACTGGGTGGTCACCCGCAACTTTGGGAGAAAGCGTAACTTGGAGCCGAGATTTGTGGGTCCCTTCCAAGTCCTGCTGGCTACAAGGACTGCAGTTCGGTTGGAAGGCCGAAAGAATTGGGTGCACGCCACCCACACCAAGAAAGTCCCGATCCCTTTGCCAGCAGATTCTTGGGTGAGAACTGGAGTTGCTGCAACAGAAACTGAGACCCCAACACGTTTTGTGCCGATCAGTGATGCTCAACCTGTAGGAGACAATTCATTGCAGTCAGACACATCTGTTGAATCATCAGCATTGGAGAACTCGAGGCTTGAACTGTCATCTGATCGATTGAACGCTGTTCCACAATCTGAACAATTATTTGAAGAACAGACTCGACCTGGGAGAAGTCGATATTTCCTTCGTTCTCGTGACAAAGACTAATAAATACATCCCTTTTTGTTTTCCCTTTTGAATTCATATGACCCCCTTACTGTTGCTATGAACATTATGAACAATTGCATCTTTTATTAGTCTTTGAGTTTCTTTTCACGTGTGTTCCTCTTTTTCCACAGCTAGGAGATTTGCATTAAAAATTGAATGTTTGTTTAAGAAAACCTTACATCCGGGTTGACCGTAGGGCCGTGCAGGTACTTCCTTCTGTTAAGCAGGTTCCTGACACTAGGTCGGTTACTTTTGTCGATTCCTGGGAACTCCTGGGAATTGATAATCGCTACTCAGAACGAAGTGCGTCAAGAACGTTACGGACAGTTTTTAGAGGATGGCGTTCTCTAAGTTGTCGGAAGTAGAGAGGATGTCGGCTCACAGATTGAAATTACATAAGATTGTACGAACAAAATGCTTTCTGTTTCAGGTATTCCTGCTGTTTCTGACTGTTTCTATGCTATTGGTGGGTGGAGTGTATTTTGGAATACAGTCGTTATTGCCGTCCGTTTCACCTACTTCTTCTTCTTCTGAACTAAAATCTATTCCCACTGTTTCTCCACATTCCTTTCATCCTCTGCCCCAACATGAACAGGTTAGACGTGTGTAATTCATGAACAATTCTTTTGTCCAGCTCCTACATCAGCATCAGTTAGTGATGAATACTACTAACTGTTGGGTGTGTGGGTTAATGCCACATACCATGGATAGGGGTATTCCATATTTGGTTCTTCCTTATAGCTCCCAGGGGTCAGCTCGAGCATTCCAAACTATGTTCCATAGTGCACTAGATTCCTACCCCCATCGAGAGCCACGCTCTGCAGATCCTGGTCCCGGCCCGTACCACAAGCCTTTGGCAAGAGCGATTGTTGACTTAGATAGAGATATTTTTGATGCATCGCTTATTCCAGAGGAAGTAGTGCGAGCATACAAGGATCTGAGTGAGGCTGAGTATAGCATATCAGTGGGTGATATACAGCTTAAGAGCTCGTCTCCGATCTGGATCGTACCCCATCTCGGTAATTTCTGCTTGCAAGGCCTTGGTCGAAATCCGCGAGCTCAGCTTGGGAAGAGTGCTTGCACTGAAACGTATGTTTTACCAATGCTCTCATCCCCTGTTTTTCTGACTGCCAAGGGTGCCTACTTTGTATGTTATGATCGTGCATATACGTGGTTGCCCCGTGACTTCTCGGGCACCTGTTATATTGCAAATCTTTTGCCACCGACTCTTACAGTCGCCTCGGACTATCACAAGACTAGAGTTGTGAGAGGCGTTATTAGCAAAGAGGACACTGCCGGTCAAGAAGCAGGAGACTTCTTTAAGGGTTTCCTGCCCTTTTGGGGACCTATGGTTAATAGTAGGAACCTGAGACAGTTGACTCGTGTGGTAGAATCGACTGCTAACATAACTGCAAGTGCTCTTGGTAATCTGACAGCAGAGCTTCAGGCGGATAGGCTTATGACGTTGCAGAACCGTATGGTTTTAGACGTTGTCCTTGCAGATAGAGGTGGTGTGTGCAAGGTGATCCATTCGAGTTGCTGCATTTTCATTCCTGATAACGCTCCAACTGTATATCAAGCCATCTCGAAGTTGCATAAGATCTCCGAGTCCATACACGTGGACGTAGGTGATTGGATGCTACTAGGATGGTTTTGGGACCTAATGTCGACGTGGGGTTGGAAGATTCTGATGATCATCGGGGTTGTTGTGACGTTTCTGTTCACGTTTTGTCTTTGCGTACAGTGTGGTCCTGCCTTATGTGGCCTCTGTGCTACAACGTGTATAAGAGGGCCATCTGTTACCAAGGAAGCATTGATGGATAGAATAATGTTGCAGCAACATCTGAACGATCTGATGAATATCGAGATCGAATCTGATATCGACTAGTGCTTGCCTACATGAGGGCAAAAGGAGCGTCTGAGGTTCCGTGAGAATCGTAATGGCGTTTTTGACTGGTTCGAATATGGACGAGTTTGGTATCTATGAACCGCAAATGACGAGTTTAGTGGGTGTACGCGTTTTCGCTACGCTGGAACCGTTCGTCTTATTCGTGGGTTTCTCCATCTGAACCCACGGGTTCCATTTTAGATACGGCATCCATTTTGTCTCTTGCCCTCAAGTAGCCAGCGAACGGACACTGTCCGCTTCGTGACCCTGGGATTCCCAAGCTCTTGCGGAAGACACGTGTTCCTTTGAGGGTGTCTTTATGACGAGGGGGATGACACTGCAAACAGCTAATCAAATCTCTACTTTCTGTAAAACAGAATCTTGCCCACCATTTTAGATAGCTCTCATACGACCAACTGACTACCTCAGCAACAGAAATGTTTTCATTACCTACAGTCATCCCTTCAAGATGCTTTTAGTGTGGATTGTTGGGTACAGCTATGTTTTCTGGTGCAAAAGGTATGCTGAACGCAGAGCTATTGACAAAGATGTAAACATTAAATGGGTTGGACAGAGAGTGGCACCAATTGATATCTTTGGTTAAAACCTTTTTTGCATCTCCAAACCCCTGACCTCATGATTGTGCACTGTCGTGGCAATGACCTAAGCACATTGACTGGTGTAGGTCTGGAATTGCTAATGAAGGACACCTTTGCAGAATCGATGTTGCTTTTCCCCCAAACTGCCTTTGTATACTCTACCATATGCCAAAGACAGAAATGGAAGTGGTCCAATCAATTTTGTCCTCAGATTGAGAAAGCTAGAAAAAATGTCAATAAAGCTGTTTCCGCTTACCTCAGAGACCATAGAATGTGCTCCATATATAACAACAATCCACGTTTCCATATGGAAGGCATCTACAGGAGTGATGGAGTACACTTCACTGATGAAGTGAGGTTCCGTGAGAATCGTAATGGCGTTTTTGACTCGTTCGAATATGGACGAGTTTGGTATCTATGAACCGCAAATGACGAGTTTTGTGGGTGTACGCGTTTTCGCTACGCTGCCTTGAATGGTTCGTCTTATTCATGGGTTTCTCCATCTGAACCCACGGGTTCCATTTTCGATACGGCATCCATTTCGTCTCTTGCCCTCAAGTAGCCAGCGAACGGACACTGTCCGCTTCGTGACCCTGGGATTCCCAAGCTCTTGCGGAAGACACGTGTTCCTTTGAGGGTGTCTTTATGACGAGGGGGATGACACTGCAAAGGCAGATGGCTCCGCTCGAGGCTCATCTTGCCGTGCTGGTCTATTGTTTCAGTTGTGCATGCATTAGGCACGAATCCTTTGATCCTGCAATCCTGCTTCCGACACTGCCCCCTACACTCTTTTTCAATCTGTTGTCTATCTTTGTCTTCCTTGCACCTGTTTCTGTCTCTTTTCTTAACTCGTTTACAGCCAGAATGGAATGTACTTAATGGTGGGATAACGTACTTTTACAGTTGGGAACCGGCGATGTTACTGTAATTATGTTCCGGACTCCTGAATACATGAAAGCAACCCTTTTGAAGTTTACTGTGGGAACTGAGTTGTAACCTTTTGTTCGCCATGTTGTGCTATTACTTAAATATGTATAAAAGGAGCGATCCACTGTTGCAATTCGAAGCAGTCTCTCAGAACCTACACGTAGTGTTCTTCTTGCGATTTCTGTATCCCTCCAGTAAATAAACGCTGATCTTTGACGCCGAAGGAAGTGTCCCGTGTCTCTGTGATTTGTACGCCGGAACAGGTAACCCACGAAGGTTTCAGGTGTTGTCCCCTGGCACCGCTGGGCCTTAGAATAGCCCAGTCCTTCAGAAGGGAAAAGAGTGTTTCTCAACAACCTAAAGCTCTGCATCTGCACTTACATGTAGCTGCAAGAAACTCATATTAAATACAGGGGTTCTTTTTAGAGCCACCCAATAACCCAACATGTAATCTAAGTTTATATTAAAAAAATCCGAAGGCGGCGATGGGAGTCGCACACCCCTCACGTTCATACCAGGGGTTCACACTGAGTACCGTGCTAGGTTCGCAACTCCAAATTGTTTTCAATAAAAACCACCCCCTTTCATTAATTTACATTCACCGCGGGGGCCCCATCCCCTGGGGCATGACCAAATATACGTGGTTTTTTTCATGGGGGAAGGGGACTACCACCCTCCTCCCCGGCCATTTTGGGCCCCGGGGAACCCATCCCCCGGGACCTGGCCTCATGGTTGGGGACCATGGGAGGATCCCCAATGCCTCCACGGTCCCACCAGCTCCCTTCCTCCTGCGGGAGCCAGCATTGCTTTTCCATATGGGGAGCTGCTGACATGCAGCTCCCCGAGTGGAAAAGCAATCTGCTTTTTTGGAAGCGAGAGCAGGAAACCTCCTGCCCTGTCATAACAGACAGCAGTGTACCGGCTGTGTGTACCCCGAGACACTGCAGGAGCCGGCCCTGGCGGTCCATGGGGTCATCAAGGGCCCCCCTCCCAACGAGTTTAAAGCCTCGGGGAGGTGGTGGTCCATAACGGACCCCTTCATTTGCATTTTAGTTCTCTAGGGAAGTGGCAGTCCCTGGGGCATGTGGGGGGGCTCGAGCCCCCCCACACAGGTTTGATTTTTTTGTAAGAAAAAGCCTGGGGTGGAGGTCCCCGGTGCAGTGGGGAGCCATGAGCCCCGCAAATATTTATGAAAAGCCCAGGGGGTGGTGGTCCCGGGGCTTGGGAGGCCTTGGCGGCCCCCCACACAATAAAAAGCAAGCCCTGTGGGGGTGGTACCCGGGGTTGTGGTAGAGCCATATGCCCTCCCGCATATCATTAACGTAGCCCCGGGGAGGTGGCAGTCCCTGGGGCTGCGGGGGCACCCGCGGACCCCCGCAATTATAAAGTATAAATTGGGCAATGCCCCTGGAACCTGGCCCACCCAGGGCCCTCATTTAAATGAATGCTTCATTTGTTTAAAAAATTTGGCCGGGATTCGCAACCCCAGCGCGAAATCCGACAAAATACTAAAAAAAGGGTTTTTTTGCCCCTGGGGATCATTGTCGGACCACCTGAGCAGGCCTAAGGGGTCAGGGTGTTTCTACCCTGCCCCCTTTTCTTATTTTTCACCTTTGTTTCACTGTTTTTGGTTCTACCGAGTCACAAGATGGCTGCCAACACTTCCTGGTTTGGAGTATTGGCAGCCAATCACAGTGAAGCTCATGCTCGGGAGGGTTTGCGAACCCACCACTGCCCTGGATATCAAAACTTTTATTTTTTTAATTTCTCAACAACTACTGAACAGATTTATACCATTTAAAAAAACAATGCCACTTTCTGAACCAAGCACCACCTTTTTGCCACATTTGGTGTCATTCCGTTCAGCAGTTCGGGCTTTACTATGGAAAATTGATTATCCACCTTTTATTTTTTAAATTTCTCAGGAACTACTGACCAGATTTACACCATTTAACAAAAAGGACTCTTTCTGAACCAAGGGCTACTTTTTTGCCAAATTTGGTGTAATTCCGTTCAGCAGTTCGGGATGTAGCTGTGTCTAAATTTTCCTATGGAAAATAACATTGAGAAAACCCGTTTTGAGACCCTTTTTTTTCTCGGCCCCCGCTTGGCAAATCCCCCTGAAACTTTCAAAACAGGAGGTGACCGGAGCTGATCACTAATTCTGAAAATTTTGCAAAGATTCGTCAACCTGCGCCAAAGTTATTAGAAAAAAAAAATGCTTTTTCCATGGAAACTAGGTCCTGACTATAACTACCCACTGGTGACCGAAAAGATAATCCCAGTGCAGGTTGAGCACAAATAGAATAAACAGACTCAAGTATAGCTGATGCTGATTAATCCAAGTGTTTATTATATGCTTGTGCTGCCTTTAGAAAGCAAGGTATGTGATATAAACATTGTCTTTTGTTTTCGCATTGCCTTTACACGGTGCATTTTAATACGGGGAAAATAAGTTCTTGGTATCTATTATACATATTGGACCAAGAGCTTGGATGAACCTGTTATTTTGTATATATGAATCAGTGATCAATATATAGAGACCATTTTTTGGTCCACTGATCATTTTAAATCAATTGTTATTCTGTGCATTGGAATAAGCGAACAACATGTGCCTAATGTATGTCTGCTAAATCTAGATAAAAGGATACTTTATACCCAAATAAGGTTTTACCTGCTATTATCATTTTCAATGTGTAGTGGAGGTGGATACTTTATCCCCAGACTGTTTTACTTTAAACATTGGGGGACACCTCCACCCCAGACGTGCATATGTGTGACATCATATATGTGTATATCAATGACCAACAAGACAATGTGCACCGGGTGCCATAAAACTTTCCATTTAATGTTAGCACATTTCACCTGGTAGTTCGAATTATAGAAGAAGAAACTCCCCTTCTAATAGATCATATGTTATTCCCTGATTGTGTGTACTTTACGAAGATAAAATGTATATTAATTCACCATTTATAATGCTGATGACACATAACCTATGAAGCCAATTTGTTTTAGGAATATGTTTCATGTAAAAACATGGACGTGGCAGCAGAGCGGCCTTGATTTTGCTTGACCTTTCTGCCGCTTTAGATACTGTTCCTCACCAACTCCTTCTTGCTCGGCTCTCTTTCATTGGCATTGCTGGTTCTGTGCGGGCTTGGGTAAAATCTTTTCTGTACGAGCGCTCCAGCAAGTCTGGATGCCCCCATTTTCATCCTCCCGCAAGGCTCGACCTGTCGTGTTTATATCTAGGACCCTAATTCAATATTCCCGATTTATGCCCTTGTGAGGTTATAATTAAGGGTGGTCGTAAAATCTGTTTCGCGGGCAAATTTGCGGATTTTCCACGATTTCGTGATCCACGAAGCTCGCGAAATCGCGGTAAAATCCGCGAATCAGCGGGGACGAATTTTCAGCCAAGCAAGGGTTACAGCAGCAGGTGCAAAAGTTGAACCTAATTTCTTTGTAACCTTTTACAAAAGGGTTACAAATAAATTAAATTCAACTTGGACACCTGCTGCTAATTGCTTCCTGGCGCCTCGTTGCCTACTTGCAACTATTCTCTGACCCTGCTCTGACCCTTGAAGCAGGGTCAGAGAATAGTTACAAGTAGGCAACGAGGCACCTGTCCAAGGAATTAAACCTCATCAGGAAGCACTTACAGATATAAAAAACGGGAAGAAGGGATAGGATGGCAAATACACCCATTTTGAGTTGTCAGGAGGGGTTAAACTAAAAGAGACCTTTACAGCACAATTTTCATATGCATTTTGCTAAAAATAAAAAGCTGTATGTTCTGTAGGGGGAACTCAGGAATCTGGCCCTTCAGAGATCCGGCCTCTCTTTCTTTCTCTCATTCTCTCTCTCCCTCTCTCTTTCCCTCTCTTTCTCTATCTATCTATCTATCTATCTATCTATCTATCTATCTATCTATCTATCTATCTATCTATCTCTCCCTCTCCCATAAACGACTGCGTGGGTAACTTCACTATGCAAGCGGCTCGCGAAGACGCAAAAATCCACGCGAACACACACAAAAACCTCGCGAACACGCAAAAAACCCCGCAAACACGCAAAAAAACAAAAATCCGCACAAATTCGCAAATTTTGCGGATCACGAATTCGCAAATCTGCAAATTCGCGGATCGCGAATTCGCAAAATTCGCCCATGCTTAGTTATAATCAATAATATCCTGATAAAGGCATAAGAATCAGATCCATATTCAGTAATAGCCCATGCAGTCCAAAGCACAGCACGGCTAAACCCATCGACTCCAAGAAAGCACAACGCATTCTTTAAACAATCCAAGCCCCCAGCAGCCCGGGAAATCCCCCCTGCTTTTGTTTTGATTTGAACAAGAACTCCTGAAGTCCAGAAAGAACTGTTAGTTCTTAGTGACGTCTTATGTCCAACCTTACGTCAAACCCGGCACCTTCCAGGTATAAAATACCAACAGTTGCCTTAAGCAAAGACACAGTGGTTTGGAGCAGAGCGGCCATCTACTTGCCCGAGAGCCCAGCTGATGCGAGAAGCCCACGGAAGCCACCCCTCCTGTTTGACGCACTGAGAGAGACGCTGTCTTTTTCTCCAGACGAGAAAATTCAGCTCTGGTGTTGCCAGCCTACCCTTGCGGGTTGCTGGAATATCGAGTCCTGAGGAAAGAGATACCAGACCTCCCACATTCTAATACCAAGGTACAAAGCTGACTAAACCCTTAAGAGAATTCTTGATGCAGATTCTTGGCAAAATAATCTTAACCAACTTAACTTAAAAACTGCTACTTAATCATCCCCTCCCACATGTTAGGCTTAGGTCAGGTACACCGGGGTAGGCTTAGTTAGAAGCACTAGTTGAGTACGTTAGTCAATGTATTTATGTATGTATATATTTTATCCATTTTAAAGTATCATATGTCTAAGAAACCATATCAATGCTTTTACAGTATTATTTCATAATACTACTTTTACTGTACTCACTTTAATTTACTTTAAGTATTGCAATTGTGGCAATTCATTTCTCTTGCATGAGGAAGAAGACTACTCAATAAATAACACCTTTTATTGAAAACGCCTGTCTCTCTATTTTTCTGCATTCTGGTGAAACTAAGTATGCACTGCTGACTGAGTGAAATAGCGGTCTATTGTTTTCACACGACTCTAGAGATACACTCTTATTCTGAGGGAGCAAAGTTGTCATGTTTATGCGGTTGTCGGAAACTGAATCCCTTCTTGTCTGAGCCAAGGAAGTTCATCCCTCCCTATTCATTCGAGAAAGTTTCCAGTGTCCTCTGAGCTAGCTGGCGCAAACCTAATTAAGTTTAACATAGTCAGTAGAGACCTAGATGACCTCAGTCCTACGTCTACACTGCTGTTTATGTTATTCCAATGCGCAGAGCCTATTGGGAAAATAGGAACTACACTACATGGCGCCCAACGTTTGGTAAGGCGCTAATCTAACGCAAGACAATAGAGTAACTCAGTCGTGCTTTTTCACACAGAACCCTTTCCCCGTAAAAACTCCAATAGACGTCTGGAGTGGGTGAAAGGTTAATATCCGCCGGAACTTAGTAGGATGAGAATCCTATGTATTAGTTTTTGGTTTGATCAACGTTGAAGGATACAGTGTTCCAAAATATTGTGCATCTAATCTTTGTTTCCTTGAAACTCGATCTGCAACAGAAAACTTTCAGTCAGTTAAATGGCAGAAAGTGACGAAGAGAGGGAGCGAGCTAGACTAGCAGCTCGACACTTAGAGGAAGACACAAGTCTCCAAGAAACTGACCGGATGCAATAATCATTCCGGTCAATATAAGAAGAACTATAACTCTAAAACTTATGGAAAACGGACTGACAGCACGAGGTGGTACAGTCATATTCGTGGTAGAGGCACATGAATATCGGCAGACAGAGGCATTCTATTTATGGATACGTTTTCCAGCAGCACACGCTGTGACAAAAGACTTCCACTATTACAAAATAGAGGAACCTCCGAATGAATACACTCCTTTCGAGGAGGTTGAAATCCCACTAAATTACCAAGAGCACCTGCTCTGGTTTAATGGCGCCCTAAAACATAATAATCTTATCACCAGGCTCGGTCCACTAGGTAGACCAGAAGCAACGGGGCCGGTCCTATGCAACTATGAAACACACCCAGACTACGAAATAATGTCAAGCGAAGAACTCCTAGTTAAACTAAAAGAATTAACAAAGGCATATAAAGAATTAGTTAAAGTGGCAAGGGATGATATAAAAAATCTGCAGAAATTGAAGGAAACAGATATAGCAGAACAACCATTTGAACTCGCCAGAATCATAGAAAAATCCTATGAAGAGCTAGGAAGAGATAGTTTGGGTGGGAAACAGGTAAAACCCCAACTAACTGAAAATCCTGAAAAAAACA
Organism: Lissotriton vulgaris; assembly: GCF_964263255.1. NCBI lineage: Eukaryota > Metazoa > Chordata > Amphibia > Caudata > Salamandridae > Lissotriton > Lissotriton vulgaris. The sequence goes on from NW_028249384.1 coordinate 20,206, forward strand.
TATATTAAAAATAATTTAAAAACTCCAAAAAAGAGTTGGGATGGTAATAGACAAACCACTCCCAGGGAAAAACATTTCCAGTCCAGAGGAAGGTCTCCTCAGCGGAGAGAGAGATCTCTAGGCCGAGAAGACAAGTCTCCCCAAAGGGAACCCTCTGAAAAAAGATCTAACCTTAGAGATAGGGATAAAATAAGAAAACCTGACAGATATCAAGAAATTGATACACGTCCCTCTCGCTCCTTCTCACTCAATATTTCTCGATTTTCCTCACAGAAATCGGAAGGAAGAGGACGGTCAGAACACAGAGAAGAGCACGTCAAGTCCAAAGACAAGGAACCTGCTCATCAAAGTAAGAAATTACAATTTCCCAGAAAGAAGGTAGCAAGTATTAAAATTAAACATGCCGAGAATTCTGAGGACACAACTTAAAAACGGAGAGTGGGCACAGACAATGCTAGACAGCGCAGCAGAAGTGAGCATAGCTCGCAAGATCCTGATGAATCTTCTGGAGACAGTGGACACGAATGAGTACATTTAGGTGGAAACTTCAGACACACGATTTAGTGTGCCCCATAAACTATATGAAATATATACGTATAGAGGGAGATAAAACTAGGAAAATAAAAGGTCTCTTTTGGGAAAATTTTTCAAAAGGCTATGACATTCTGTTAGCTGAGAAAGACTGGCCACCAGAGTTTGTCAGGGAGTGCCCTCATGACGAAGAAATGATTATGCCTGCTTTCTCGAATCATATCCCGATTCATAAAAAATACACATTGGCTAGAAAATGGGCAGTAGCCCAAGCTCCTGCTTTATACAAAAATCATGTAGGATGGGATGAAGATTCACCTCACCACAAAATCCAGTTAAAAAATCAGCCCACTGCACAAAGGCAGTACCCAGTTAAACAAGAAGCTAAAACGCTAGTCAGGGAGATCTTAGATCAACTGGAATATCAAGGGGTGATCGAAACATGCACCTCTCAAATGAACAATCCTTTGTTTCCTGTCTCCAAGCCAGACAATTCATATCGTCTAGTTTTGGACTACAGACCCCTTAACTCCTGTTGTAAAACATTTGCAGTACAAAACTCACATAGTGCAGCACTAATGAATAACATTGTGCACAAAAAATATAAAACGACATTAGATATCTCTAATGGATTCTTCTGTCAAAACATTGCACCTGAAAGCAGGTATTTGACCGCTTTCTCAATAATTGGATCGCAAAAACAATTTTGCCGACTCCCACAGGGATTCAAGAATAGCTCAGGATTATTCTCAGCAAGGGTAACAGAGTTACTACAAATATATGATGATGAAGCATTATCATATGTCGATGACATCTATCTCACAGATGATGACCTGGAGACTCACTTAAAAAGGGTGAACACCATAATACTTGGGTTCGCGTCAGAGGGTTACAAATTCAACTTTAAAAAGTCACGATTTGCCCATTTAACTGTCCTATTTTTAGGATACGAATTATCAAGTGAAGGCAAACGCCTGTTAGACAATTGCTTACAGAAATGTGCTGTACTCCAAGCACCAAAAACTCTGAAGAATTTACAATCACTACTAGGTTTCCTGAATTTCGGAAGAACATACATTCTAAATTATGCTGAGAGGGTTAAACCTCTCTATGAAATGATAAGACCAGATTTCAAACAAATCAATTGGACTCAGAAACACACAGAGATTTTGAGATCATTGCAAACAGACATGTTAGCTAAAACAAAATTACAAACTCGCGAAAACATACGTAATCTTGTAATCCGAGTCATCCCAGGAAGATACAGATTCACATACCTGACCTCTAATCAGGGAGAAACGGTACCTACAGCTTACAAATCACATTTGTACACTGAAGCTGAAATAAAATTCAGTTCTACAGAAAAAATTCTGACTGCGGTTCAAACTGCTGTAGCAAAAGAAAGAGCCCTAGCCCAAGGCAGAAGAATAGCTGTTTTTTCATCAGAATCAGCCCTTGAGGCGTTAACAACTCCTCATAACCTGGTTAAAGGGGTATTAGATCCAAAATGGATAGAATGGAAAAATTAATTTGCTACAGAAGACGCGAAATACTATTTTGACCCAAAACTGAAAAAACTAGATGATCTAGTATATGAACGAGAATATCCTCTGCCTGCTGAAATTCTGCCTCCAGAACAATATACCTGCGTAATCTATATGGACAGGTTCGCACAACACTACGATGTAGAAAAGAAATCCTAGGATGCAGCGTGCGCGATTGTTAAAGGTCGCTGGCGCTCTGGTAAATTCAAACCAATGATTACCAAAACTGAATCACTCAGGAAATGTTCAGCTCAGTGAGCTGAAATAAGAACTTTGAAGATGGCACTTGAAAATGCCGATCGTGAATTCCCCACACTAATAGTGTGCGATTTGTATTTCTGCGTCAAATCATACAACAGTGACATGCAGACATGGATCAAAAACGGTTACAAAGATGACACAGGTGCCACAATCAAGCATAAAACGCTTTGGGAACAAGTAGTTCTTTTAAAGAAAGAACTTCGAAAGACTCACGTGATACATGCACTGAGTCATCAACGTGATGGCGTTCACGTTGCAGGGAATTCATTGGCGAACACAGCCACAGCGGAAGCGGTTCAACCAACTACCGTAGCCACGGAAAAGCGTTCAGAAAAACAAATAGATGGAGAAACCATGTTGGCAGTAAAAGCCTCATTAAAAGGCGATTATGCAGCATTACCTCTCAACTATCCACTCAGTAATACATACATAATTGATGCAAACTCCGTTCCGTTTGCTCAAATCCCTGGAGTGGGGGATAGAGTAATTCTAAACACGAAGCGGAGAATCTTCTTACTACAAGAAGCACATATGGGATTGGATCTGAGGCACCAAGAGATCCTGAAATCTCTGATGGAACTACAATCGGAGTACTGGTGGCCGGGAATGAGCGTAGATATCTACTATTTTGCTAAAAATTGCAAGGACAGCAACAGAGATCGCAGTTGTGAACCGGACCAGCCTGTAGCCCAGATACCACTATTAGATAGCATCAGGCTCTCTATAGCGCAGAAATCCAGTCGGAGAAATGCGTCCCATAATTAATAAATTATAATACACTTAAAAATGTGGCCCCAGCACTCAGCTGACGCCAGAACTGTTATAAAAGATTTGCGAGTCTTTATCGGCACATACGCAATTGGCATGCTACATTCTGATCAGGGTCCTGCGTTTAGCTCTCAAGCTTACAAAGAGGCCATGAACAGCATGGGCATCGCATTGCGGTACTCTTCTCCCTTCCATCCTGAGGGAAATGCAGCTGTGGAAAGAAAAAAACGGGACATAAAGCAATCTATAACGGCGAGGGTATTAGGTTCGGGTGATGGGTGGGTCAAACATTTAACAAGTGTCCAACATAGTCTTAATAATCTGCCAAGAAACTCTCTAAAAGGTCTCACTCCATACGAACTATTGTTCCGAACTAGAATGCTTATTCAGGATCTTGATAGTCACACTTCAGTGGTAATAGATAAATCCTTTGATATCAAAGATCGTTTGGCTGTTTTACAGGATTTATATGAAACAAGAAAAAACCTGAGTAACATAAAGTTGAAACTACAGCCGACAGCCACTGAAGAAAAACCACCTGCCCCAGCAAGACCTGTCTGGATTCCAAAGATTGGGGATCTGGTCAGAGAAAAAATCGCAGTAAAGAAGGAATTTGGGCCTTCTTACAGAAAAGCAGTACCTGTCTTAACTATCAGCGGAATAAGATCAGTTGTACTACCGCCCCTTGCTGGTAAAAGGGAGAACAGAGTTGTATCCATCGACCTGGTAAAACCAAAATCATGTGGCCAATAATAAGTAGTAGGCCAAGTGGACTCCCAAGAAATAGCAGAATATCGAAATTTGCTACAATCCAAGAGGCTCATACTGAGAGACTAATCACATTCTATAAACCGGCAGTGAATAAAAAAGGACTATGCAATAATGCCATGGAACTAGTGCTTCTTGAAACCCAAATAGTAACAATACAATTCAATTTCAATTCAATACCACTTTATTCGATTGATAAAAATCATAAAAGTAACAATACAAAAATGGAGGGATTTACATTCATACACATAGAACAAGTTAAAATGTATACATATACATATACATTTTTTTAATAAACTTTCAATTGATTTAAAAATGTGCAAGATACGCATGAAACAGCTGAAAATTATATATATACATATACACTTTTTGATTAAAAGGGATATATTTCATTTAGCTTAATAAAGGTACAGGAACAATGTCAGTTAATCCATCACATTCCTATTCCTGCAACGAATGGAAGCCACTAAAAAGTTTGCCACTCCGTACATTATTACAGGGGATTCCATTAACTGCAAATAAAGTAGCGCTGGTTTAACTTGTAGGAATCCCTTATCCTTTAGCAATGGAACAATAAACTTTCTTCTAGCTAGTCTGTACAAAGAGCAGAAAAACATAAAATGACTAGTGTCCTGAAGTGAATAGCTGTCGCACCTACAGGGGGGAGCATCCTCTGGTTTACACCATATTTTACAGTCAGTTAATAATGTGTGCATATGATTAAATCTGAACTTTGTCAATACCCAGCTTTGGAAAGAGATCGTCACTATAGTGAGATATGGTATGATGGACAAAGTCGAGATTATTAAATAATGCTCCCTGACCATGGGTTTTCTTACTTGTTCCTTCTCTCATTCCTGCTCTCGGATTTTAACAAAATTTATTTTAACCCATTTCAAATCAGCTTTTACCAAGGCTTCAGGATTTGTAAAAATTTCTGGTCGTCCCATAGCCTTAGTGTTTGTTTTAATGTAAGCTAGCCACTGAATGTCCTTGGCTTTCTCTAGGCTCATGCAATCACGCAAAATAAGATGGTTCAACGTGAGGTTGGGGTTCAGCCAGATTTTTATCCATATTAGGATGGGTGCCATATTAATCATGTCTACAATATAACCCATACCTAAATCCTGATGGATTGAAAAGGTGACGGTGGATTGGGGTAATCCAAGAAGGGCCCGGAAAAATTTATTTTCCTCTTTCTGGATTAACTCTGCATTTTTGTATCCCCATATTGCAGCCTCGTATCTGGCTATGGCGATGGTCTTTGCTCTATAGATAGATAGAATTGCTTCACAAGGTTTCCCTCCTAACCGTTTTGCAAAACCTAAAATTGCAGCAGAAGATCTTCTAACGGAATTAACTTTGGAATTAATTTGGGGAACCCAGGCGCCTCTGTCATCAAATACTACACCCAAATATGTAAAAACTTTGACTCTGGAAATGACACTACCATTACAGTAAAAGTTATTTGTGCTGTACTTTCTGGTTCCAACTGTCATCACATGTGATTTCCCCACATTGATCACCAGATCCAAAGACTTCATAAACTCCCCGAAGGAGTTTAGTAACCTTTGTAGGCCCAGAGGCGTTCGCGCTAAGAGAACGGTATCATCCGCGTACAGGAGTACGGATGTCGGCGTTCCTCCCATACGCGGTATATCAAGCGTGGCCTTTCCCAGTGCGTCTTCCAGAGAGTTTATATATAAGGTGAATAAAATTGGGGCTAATATACACCCTTGACGTACCCCTCTCACTGACTTAAATCTTGCAGTGCATTTACCCTCCTGAGACATTCTAATTGTGGCATATAGATCTCTGTGTAATTCTGCCAAGAAATACACAAGCGCCTGGTCAAGACCCAGGTCCAGGAGTATTGTCCACAGCGTTGACCTATTGACTAGGTCAAAGGCTGTGGAAAAATCCATAAACCCCAAATAGACCGAGCTTCTATAGGCAACCGTGTATTTATTTATTATTAGGTACAAATTGAGGCACTGGTCTTCGGTCCCTCTATCCGCCCGGAATCCATATTGAGCATTAGAGAGGAGATCTTTCTTTAAAATCCAGTCATCTAATTTTGCCAGAATGACTTTCCCTAACATTTTGAAGGACGAATCTAAGAGAGATATGGGCCTGTAGCATCTAGGGTCCCCTCTTTGCCACTTTTTAAAAACAGGAATAATTGTTGAACATGACCATGAAGCCGGGAACCCTGAGCTTACTGTGGATTTTAAGACATTTGTCAAAAGTTTAGCCCAATAACTAGGATTATTTTTGCACATATCCGCAGGGACACCATCAGGCCCAGGGGCCTTACCCCCAGATGTGGTTCTAATGGCCTTTTCGACCTCCTCGGCCGTAAAGCAAATCGACGGCCTTGGGGATACATTTGGGGCGGCCTCAAAAGGTACTACAGCCAGGTCCCTACCATATATAGTTTCAAAAAGGCCTAACCAATCCTCCTCTGCGATGTTAATTTCTAACGTGCAATTGTCTATGCCAGAGAACAGAGGGGTATTAACAATGGCCCAGAACCTGGAGCTATCCCTCATTGTTGTTTTGTCCATTAGGGCTTCCCATGCCTCCCTTTTAAGTTCTTTTTTGCGCACTTGAATTATAGCTTCATATTCTTTCCTTAACCGTGCAACTTGCACTTTATCCCTGGGTGTTTTTTTAAGAGCCTCCAAGAGCATTCTATGAGCTCTTGAGCAGTTACTGTCAAACCACCCCTTATCAAGGGTTTTATATTGGCGGGTTTTTACCGTAAGTTCTTTATCCACTAGGAGACAAATTTCTTCAAATGAAGAGATTATTTCCCCCCCCCTTGCTAGATGGATCCAGGCAGATATTTAGATCATTGCCAGCTTTTTGGTTGATAATATTAGCAAAGTCTTCAGGAATGACCTTGCTCCACTTTAGCCTCCTCCCTTGATCTTTGGTGTTTAGGGCGGTTTCTGCTACTGTATTAATTCGGTTATTAAGGAAATTATTGCTATTGTCCAGTTCCAGGACTACCGGGTTGTGTTCGCTAAAAGCTGATATAACAGCGTTATAAAAAATTACCTGCCTTAATAATCCCGGGGAGATAAATATATAGTCAATGATTGATTCGGACTCCCTAGCAGAATACCTTACAACCCGGTCGTTTTTATCATAAAATCCTGGTTCATACAAATCAGTCCTAGAGATAAGTTCCTCCAGCGCCTCCCCTTTAAGGCTGTGTTCAAAATGTTGGACTACTGAATGTGCAGGACCCTCCAAACCATAATATTTAAATTTCAGATTACATAAATGAATATCAAAATCCCCCATTAGAATATAATGGATGAAAGTGGGTTGACTCTCTTTATATCCCTTTAAAAAGGTTCCTAGTGAGTAGAGATGTTCATTTAATTGCCCATCTAGAATAAAATTATAAAAGTTAACTAGCAGAAGTTTGGAATTATTTTTCCTGGTTATTTCCACTATTAAATAATTATCAGAATCGGTGTCTAGCTTTTTGGCAGTCCCCGCTATAATAACCGATATCAGGAACATAAGGTCCCCTTTATCTCTCCCTGCTACCGAGCTAAACGCAGGAACAAAATACGAAGAATATCCTGTCACCCAGAAGTTACATCCCCTGTCCCAGGTCTCCTGTAAAGCTATGATATCATAATGCTTTAAGAAGTTAAGCCAAATATTGTCTTCTCTTTTTGAGCGTAGCCCTGCAATGTTCCAGCTCAGCAGTTTTACCTTCATCTCTGCCCCCCCATTACCAGTATTTCTTTTGGTGGTTTATTTGGGATCTACTCTGGGGATCAACCAGTCAATCTATTTCTTCCATCTGGGACAAGGGGGAAAACGATTCTGTAAGGCTAGGGTCTCCATATTCTTCCTACTGAGATCGCTAGATGTCTTTGGGCGTAGTCCCGTATTTATGGTAGCCCAGCTATATGTTTGCAATCTATCTTGCTGAGATGGTAAAATATGCATCGGATGCTTCAGATTAGCTCTATTCCTAGCCTGAAGAGGCCTCCCTCCCGTGTTGCTTAGTCTAGTATCTGGATAGAATAAACCCAAAGGTAATGCTCGGATCCCTTGATCTGATTTATCAAGATGTAAAGCATCCCAAAAGAGGCGTGATGCCTCATTTGGCTTTGCAAAATTAACAATAAGGCAATCTTCTTTTGTAGTTTTCTCCATTGGACCCAACCATCCCACCGTCTCCCTGTTAATATACTACGAGATATATTCCTTTTCCCTGAGCAGTTTTCATCACACCAATTCTTGATGTTTTTCAACAGGGCTTCAGGTGACTCCCTCTCACGAGCTACAAGGGGAGGGATATTAACAATAATAGCAACATACGGGGTAACCTCTGGAGGCAAATTTATAGTCGGTTGGGTGATCAGGGATTTGCTTGTTATGGGGTCCTTCCTCAGTTCAGTTTCCCCAGGAAATGAAGAGCGGCCCCGTTGTTCAGGTCCCTTGTTAGCATAACTTATCTGAGGGGGTAGTACATTACTGGGGGGCTCAGCAGGGGCCATATCCACGTTAGTTGATGGGACTAGGCTCTCATCCCGTTTGATAAACTTATTGGAGGATTGATCCCCCGGAGGAATCATAGTGGCACCTGAGGTTACAGGGGGTGATGATGAGTCTTTAGTTACCATGAAGGCATTCAAACGTTCACATTTTTTTAAAATCCCTGCAACACTGTCTTTTAAAATCTCAATAATGTCACTGGCGATAGTTGTCAACACAGATTCCACTTTTTCAGTGAGTATAGTTTCCACCATGTCCTTAATTGAGGATTCGAGAGGGCTCAGGGTAGTAGAATGTTTAGCCCTCAGATCCTTTTTTAGTGTCTTCCCCTTTCCATAGTGTTTTTTACACTGATTCATTACTGAATGTGAAGCCTCTTCAACTGGGTTATTTATTGGCACAGTTGCACTTTTTTTCAGGGACTGAATCAGGCATTGAAATTACATCTGTAGTAACAACAGAGTTGGGGTGATTAACTATAATCCTTGGCTCCAATGGGACCTTACGGTTGGCGGGGTTACCCCCCTCCTCTATGTGGGGGATCAATGTTTTCCAGACCCAGTTCTCATTCAGTATTTGCTATTTCGGTGTTCAAAGCCCCTACTGCCGTGGTCAAATAGGAAATGATACTAGATGCATTACGGGGTACTTTGGCCTTTATTCCCCCTCCATTGGTAGGTGAAGGCAGTTTACGCTTACCCATGTTGACGTTCCGAAGATGTTAGGGGAATGGCCCGTTCCGTCCCTTGCCGTCCCCGCCCGGCGATGCCCGCGCGCGTCCTACGAGGCGGGAGAAGAGGCTCGCTCCTATGCGCCTCCGGGCGCAGGATTGTTGCACTGCTACCGGCGTCCCCGTGTGGGAGCAGGGGACGCTGGGTAGTGTAGTTGCGACGCTCCCCCCTCTCGGCAGCCGCGGTGTAGGAGCGGCGGCGGGGGAGAGCGGAGCAGGTCTGCGAGTCCCGGTATGTCAGGAGCATGTTTAAGCAAAATGAAGACCCCAATCAGGCTGGCACCCCCATAGTAACAGTTCGTCAAGAAACACCAGTCTACAATGATGTAGCTTCAGACTATGCTAATGAAACAAAGAAACAAAGAAAAATGCAAAAACAAATGAAAATCCAGAAAAAATTCCAACAATTGACAGAACTGCATCTGGCTACTTCATCATTTTCGACGATTTCTCTGAAGATCCAAGCGAGCATGAAGAAACGCCTCCAACAAAAACTCTCAAAGACAAGTTAATTGAACTTTCTCACCAACTAAAAGAAACATATCTGATTTCACCATGGATTGAATTTTGGATTGTGTTAGGTGTACTTACTCTCCTGCTTTGGCTCATCATGATCCTCTGTTTGGGAAAATTCATTGATGTAAAATATAGTACAATGGACACAGCAAGTCAGAACATCAACTTGGTCCTAAAGCCTCACACATCGTCCCACGTCGAGAAAAGAGAGTTGTCATCAGTGAACATCTCAGCCAAATTAATACCTGGTGGGGTATCATGGGACAGAACTGATTATGACATTTTTGGCCCGGTTGAGCTCTTGAAGTATCCACATCAGTTCAAGATTTCATTAAGTGACTTTGTAACACCAAGTACCTTCTCTGATGACTGGGACTTTGAAAACATTAATAATATGATGTCAGATTTAGTAATGTCAGCCAAATATACAGAATCTGATTACTTACAGGGTTCATCCAATTATGAAGAGCTATACTGCTACAACCATTAAAGTGATCAATATTTGCATAAAACTGCTCAGCCTAGACATGTTTTATCTTATAACCAGTGGGAACACTGTCCAACTCCACCAAAAGGCAGTTCGAAAACATTTTATGAGAAATTCCAGTACTTCTCAGGGTTTAATAACAGTGATCTAGAAACGTTTTACTTTAAAGTGTTAAGTAGTACAGGAATGAAAACAATGTTGACAAATACTAAACTGATTTATTCTGAAAAATGTTATGATAAAATGTCTACATTTGGTTTCGAATTTTGGAAAAACACCATTGAAACAAAAACGATCTGGGGTTCCAAAGATTGGCAAGTACAAGGCCTAGATGCATTATTTAGGGCCTGCATGATCCCAGAACAAATGATATTCTTGAATGACACAATTCAACAAACTACTTGTCTTGATCTAGCTAAGATAAAAGACTTGAATAAACCGTCTATTCCGAAACCCATGACTGATAGTGACAGCACTGCAGATGTGGAGATAGACGTATCCCATATTTTACACCAAAACAGAACACATCCTGATTTGAAAAAGTGGTTAATCTGGCCAACAGACACGAATAACTGTCACGATAGATTCCTGAACAAAACACAGGGGTTAAAAATGACCAGACCAGACCCTAGATAACTCTTAATAAAAAACAATGAGCACACAGCGTTCCCTGAACTCTGAATTCGGCCTTCAGTTTTGATAAACAAAGCTACAGAAAATATTTGGAACTATTTTTCCCCTGAGAGCAAAATTACTTTTGCCCACTTTTCAAAATATTTACCTTTTTCTTTTGGCACATGGTACTCTGCCTAAAGTAGAACTATTCTTAGAGAACAGAGCTTCTATTTTAGGATACTAGAAACAATATTTTAACTCAGCCTCTTGCACATATACAGCATTTTGTATAAATATGTGATGAAATGGTCTCGACCTTCCTTTCTGTATTAACCCCTTCGATGCTGATGACGAGCTCAGCTCGTCATCAGCCACGGGTGGCGTGTGCTGATGACGAGCTGAGCTCGTCATGTAACGCGGTAATTAGAAAATAGCCGCACAGCGCAAATATAACCGCGGCAGCGATGCGGTTAAGAGCCATTTCATGTGTAATTTTCGCAATTCATTCAGCTGATATATATATGCATTTATCTGAATGATGACACTGCTTGAAAAGCGTACAGTAACAACACTCATTTTCGTGTATTTACCTTATACCATTTCAAATGCGAAATATGTATTTTGGGGTGGGTCGGAAAACACACATGCATCGTTGAATGTTTACTATTGCTTTGTCTTTTAGTAATGATGGACATCAATCCGTGGAGTGGGTGTCGTGTTTATATCTAGGACCCTAATTCAATATTCCCGATTTATGCCCTTGTGAGGTTATAATCAATAATATCCTGATAAAGGCATAAGAATCTGATCCATATTCAGTAATAGCCCATGCAGTCCAAAGCAAGGCACGGCTAAACCCATCGACTCCTAGAAAGCACAGTGCGTTCTTTAAACAAACCAAGCCTCCAGCAGCCCGGGAAATCCCCCCTGCTTTTGTTTTGATTTGAACAAAACTCCTGAAGTCCAGAAAGAACTGTTAGTTCTTAGTGACGTCTTATGTCCAACCTTACGTCAAACCCGGCACCTTCCAGGTATAAAATACCAACAGTTGCCTTAAGCAAAGACACAGTGGTTTGGAGCAGAGCGGCCATCTACTTGCCCGAGAGCCCAGCTGATGCGAGAAGCCCACGGAAGCCGTCCCTCCTGTTTGACGCACTGAGAGAGACGCTGTCTTTTTCTCCAGCCGAGAAAATCCAGCTCCGGTGTTTCCAGCCTACCCTTGCGGGTTGCTGGAATATCGAGTCCTGAGGAAAGAGATACCAGACCTCCCACATTCTATTACCAAGGTACGGAGCTGACTAAACCCTTAAGAGAATTCTTGATGCAGATTCTTGGCAAAATAATCTTAACCAACTTTACTTAAAAACTGCTACTTACTCATCCCCTCCCACGTGTTAGGCTTAGGTCAGGTACACCGGGGTAGGCTTAGTTAGAAGCACCAGTTGAGTACGTTAGTCAATGTATTTATGTATGTATACATTTTAACCAGTTTAAAGTATCATATGGCTAAGAAACCATATCAATGCTTTTACAGTATTATTTCATAATACTACTTTTACTGCATGCACTTTACTTTACTTTAAGTATTGCAATTGTGGCGATTCATTTCTCTTGCATGAGGAAGAAGACTGCTCAATAAATAACACCTTTTATAGAAAACGCCCGTCTCCCTATTTCTCTGCATTCTGGTGAAACTAAGTATGCACTGCTGACTGAGTGAAATAGCTGTCTATTGTTTTCACACGACTCTAGAGATACACTCTTATTCTGAGGGAGCAAAGTTGTCATGTTTATGCGGTTGTCGGAAAACTGAATCCTTTCTTGTCTGAGCCAAGGAAGTTCATCCCTCCCTATTCATTCGAGAAAGTTTCCAGTGACCTCTGAGCTAGCTGGCGCAAACCTAATTAAGTTTAACATAGTCAGTAGAGACCTAAATGACCTCAGTCCTACATCTACACTGCTGTTTATGTTATTCCAATGCGCAGAGCCTATTGGGAAAATAGGAACTACACTACAGACCTTGAGTCCTCTCCTTTTTAACATCTATCTGACCCCCCTGATCTTCCTGGCAGAAGAGCTGGGTGCGAAAATCATGGCATTCGCCGATGACACCCAACTACTATTCACTTGGAAAGGCCCAGATTTAGATACAGGTCTTGCCCAGAGGTGCCTCTCAGCCGTATTCACCTGGCTGGCACGGGCCCAACTCAAGTGTAACAAGGAGAAATCCGAGGTACTGCTGTATGGTCTGTTTCCTCCGCTCTTTAGAGAAGCCTTATGGCCCCCGGACTTTCCGTGCACTTGCTCGGAGGGTGGCCCAGCGAAGAACCTAGGGGTATGGTTTGGAGATGATCTCCGGTTCTCAGAGCACATCAAAAAACTCACAGGTGTCTGTTTTGGCACCCTTAAGTCCCTGAGAAAGTTCCTCCCTATGCTTCCAAGCCCGGCCAAGGAAATGGTTGCTCGGGCCATCATCCTCTCCCGGCTTGACTACGCCAACGCTTTATTCATCGGTATCCCTGGCTATCTGATGAATAAACTTCAGCTAATTCAGAATGCAGTGGCCAGACTCTTATTTAATATCTCTAAGAGATTGAGTGTGAGATCACAACTGCGTGATCTGCACTGGCTCCCCATCGCCCAGAGGGTTCAGTTCAAGGTTATCACCCTAGCTCATAGAGCCTTGCATGACCAGGGGCCTTCTTATATAAAGAAGCGCTTTGCTTTCTACAACCCCAGTCGCTCTTTACGCTCTGCTTCTCTTCATCGGATGTCCACTCCCCACTTCCGTCGCACTAGGATGCGGGGCCAGTCTTTTCCGGTCAAAGTACCCACTCTATGGAATAACCTCCCTGACAGTCTGCGGCATACACAGGACTTCCGCACTTTTAAGAGACTGCTTAAAACATATATCTTCAACCAGCCCTATTAATTACTCTTTATTTTTGAAGCCTCAGTCTGCCTACGTGCCAGGACACTCCAGAGTATTAGTGTGCGCTATAAATCATCTATAACATAACATAACATAACATAACATAACATAACATAACATAACATAACATAACATAACATAACATTACATAACATAACATAACAAGTGGCTGTGTCCATTTTAAAATCAATATTTGTTTTCAATTGGTGGTGGTGAGAGGGAGGGTTTTTCCCTTTAAATTGACACTCTGCACTTTATTCTGTGACCCAGTAGACGGCGCAAGCTGAAACACATAGTTCATTAATTTTTTTGTCTGTATGCACCCCTGCACTTTGCTGCTTGTGGCCCTGTGATGAATGGAGGCTGACTTAACTCTGAAAAATAAATGAGTTACCTCACATGAAGGATTGTTGATGCTGTTCTTCTGCTCGCCCTCGAGGCGCGTGGAGTATTGGAGGGCAGCATGCAGGTGTAAAGCAAATATATAAATATATATATATATATATGTATATATATATATATATATATATACATATATATATATACATATATATATATATATATATATATATATATATATATATATATATATATATATATATATGAAAAGCAATTCCGACCTGTCAGTGGATGACAGGCAACATCAGGGTGCAGACCTCATTACGCCACAGCAGACAGCCAAAACGAAGCTCACAATGAATCCAACTCAAGTGAGTAGCAGGAATAAACGTTTTATTAAATGAATGACGCGTTTCGCTCCACTGGGGAGCATATATATATATTACCTACTGGCGGTTGCCAGTAGGTATATATAGTTAGGATTTTTTTCCTATAGGATTTCTGAAAATTCTATGTCGAATAACTTTGGCGTTTGTGGACGGAATTGACTGATATTTTCAGGAAAATGGCACATTTTGTTTCTGAGCAGCCCCTGAAAATTTGGGGGGGTTTCGTCAAGGGGGGCCGAGAAAAAAGGGGGGTCCCATAACGCGTTTTTCCCATTCATTTTTCCATAGGGCGGTTGGAATCACTTTTAGCTCGAACGGCTGAATGGATTTACACGAAACTTGGCAAAATTGTAGATATGGTTTGCCCGACGTGCCTTTGCTATGTCTCAATATATGTGCTCCAGTGGATTTTGAGAAATTAACGTTTTAAAAAATATATATATCTGTGACAGCGTCCCGGTTAGCGCCCCGGTTCGCGTACCTGACGCGTAACGGAACTTCGCGAGGAGAAGCGGATTGGCGCCCCGGGGACTGTCAACATTCTAAACAGTCCGGAGCAGCCGCCATCTTGTGTCTCGGTAGGATCGAGACACAAGAGGTGGCAAAAGCAAAGGGGGAAATGAGCATAAGGGGGCAGAGTACATCCTCCCTGACCCCCTAGGTTTGATGAGGGGGCTTTAAAAGGGCCCCGCGGGGCAAAAAAAAAAATTTTATTATTGTTTTTTTTGCGGGGGGAGCGCCCGGTACGCGCACCAGGAAGCGGTCCGGGGAGCGTAATATACGGAAAAAAGAATGAAAGAATGTTCAAATATTGTATGTTTATTGATTGTTCTTTTAGTTGTATTTTTTTTATTTTTTTTTTTATTTAAGTACCAACATGTAGGTACCAATCAGAGTCTAAAAATAGATATACACCGTTTCCTTTGTAGATATCTTGCATGTTGTTTCAGAAGTTATTGTGGTATATGGAATTCATAGCATAGTCTGTGAGGAAAGCAGAAAGAACATGGAGGCAGGAGATGATAAAGAGATGTTAAATACACATTGGAGATAATATAGTGGGAGAAAGGAAGTAACTATGAGCAAACTTACTATGTAA
The DNA here is from genome assembly GCF_964263255.1 of Lissotriton vulgaris. Classification (NCBI taxonomy): domain Eukaryota; kingdom Metazoa; phylum Chordata; class Amphibia; order Caudata; family Salamandridae; genus Lissotriton; species Lissotriton vulgaris. Next base: position 35,712 of record NW_028249384.1, read on the forward strand.
CACAAAAAAGTTGCACAGTATATTTTAAGTCTCAGTTTATATTTTATCTTTTTGGGTACTATTTCATAATTTTCATATTAAAAAGAATAATGTCTCAAACAATTTTAACTTTTAAAATTTCAATTTATTGTTCTGATTTTTCAAAATCTAAGAGAATTTGTAACATTAAATCATCAGGAATGTCCTCCTTTTCATTCCAAGAATCACATTCACATTCTTCAGCACATTTTAATAATTCTTAGTCTTCTGATTTATCCATAAAGTCTAGTTCTTCTTTTTCTTGGTTTCGATTGCTTTCAATCTTAATTTCAAATGAAATTGTATTTTCTTTTTGCTGCGCTTCCATTTTCTTGCTGTAAATTGCATTAAAAAAAATATATCAGTGGAGATAGGGCACTGTTGGGTTTAAGTTCAGACAGGTGCTTGTGAGTTTTTAACAGTGAAGTAATCTTTGGGCAGTGCATGGTTTCAGGCAGGAAGTAGAACTATTAAAAAGTGCCTGTGGTGAAGCCTAAGTAAATTCATAATTATACCACAGAAGCCTAACTCAAACAATAATTTAAATAATTAAGTCTTTCTCAATGACTAACTCTTATAGAGGGACAGTATGTAACTATCTGAAAACGTTTTCCTTATTTAATTTAAAGTGCATAACATAGTTCTCCTTTCAAATTTTTTAAATTATATCTTACCTTTGAAAAAGAAGTTAAAGTTGACAGTGAAAATGCTCTTGAAATGTACTTCAGGAAGTAGTAGTCAAAATGGCTGTGTTTCTCTCTCTTTCTTTATATATATTCAGGTACATAACCAATCAAATGTCTTGAAATAATAGTAGAAAATGAAAGTAACATTTTAATTGGTTGTCAATTCTAACACTTCATATGTGTTTCTGTCATGTAATTTACCTCAGGATATTTAGTCAGGCCTACAGCATAATTTTCTCAATGGAATTCCATCAAATTTGGGTAAATGGTAGGGACTAATATGTAGTAGGGCCTATTCTATATTTGATGAAATTGTCTCCAGTGGTTTTTCTGTAAATTACTTTCCTACCTTTTTTTAGCGAGCGCTCACCGGTGCGCGCCCCGGTACGTGTACCGGCAGCGTTACGGGAGTCCTCCATTTTGTGTGTCGGTAGAATTGAGACACAAGATGGAGGGGAAACAATGTTCGGAATGGGTAGAATGGGTCACGGTAGACACTTTCTGACCCTCTAGGTTTTCTGAGGGGGGCTTAGGACGCTCATATAGGCAAAAAAAAAAAATTTAAATCGCGCGGGGAGTGCCCAGTACGCGCACCGGTAAGCGAACCGGGGAGCGTACTTTGGTGAAAAATAGTGAAAAAAGTTAGAAAAAGATAAACGTTTTGAATGATCAGAGGTAGGGTAGCTCAGAAAAGAGCTATTGGGTTCTGTGGCTGATTTAGGTACCTATAAGTAGGTTTCAATGCACAGTTTAAAATTCAGGAGGAATATTCTATACCCCTCATCTGAGAAGTGCACACCATCTCCTCTGTAGATGTCTTGCATGTTGTAACGCAATTTATTGTTGTATATTGAACCCATTCTAAAGTCTCTCATGTAAGCAGAAACAGATTTATTCACATGTTTCCGTGCTTTCTCAAATTGTGGACAAAATTGGTTGGAACAGTTTCATTTCTGTCTTTGGCATATATTGGAATATACTAAGGCAGTTTGGGGAAAAAGTGTCATCAATTGATGAAAGGTGTCCTTTAAAAGCATTTCCAGACCAACCCCAGTCATAGTCCCAAAATCATTTCCACCACAGTGCACTATTAAGAGGTCAGGGTTTGGCAGATGCATACAAAAATTATAATAAAAACATATAAAATATATTTTTCATTTAAAAGAAGAATACATTTTACAGCTTTTGATATTTGCTAATAAAAAACCATTGAAATTCACTGAAAAAACCATAGGTTATAGACCATATATAGTTAGGGATTAGCATTTAAAAAACCTTATTTTACTCACACAAAACCATTGAAATTCGCATATATAGTTAGTTGCACTAACTATATATCGCGCACCCGCAATCCACTGCTGATGATGTCACATATTACATCATTCATGACATGGTCAGTGACATCACTGATGACATCACTGATGACAACTCAAATGACATCACTGATAACATCACTGATGACATCATTCATCTGATAATACGATGAACATCTTCAGACTCTAATATAACCTTAGATACACTCAGTGTAAACAGACACTCACAGATTGTCACTCATCCATGGAGTTACTCATACACCTAGTCAGTCATGCAAAGAATCAATCACACCTCCATTTCCTCAACTATACAGTTATACACACCTTACTTATTCAAACATATTCTAACACATATTTACTCTCTTATACAATCACTGATACAAGTTTACAATGATCCTTGCAGCCACTCACACATTCACTGGCTCTTATACACAGTTATTTATATATGTCAACTCTCACATGTACTGTGTTTTACAATTGTACTTACTTTGACATGTAGCACTGAGATATCCATTCACTCACCAATACACTCATGCACACAGTCAACCACCCATACAGCTGTTTCCACATGCAGTTTTGAACCCATACATCTAGTGAATCAACTGTTCACACATCTATGCACAGAGTCACACACCTCCGAGCCACCCACACACACACACTCACTCTCCCATACAAATACTTGGGCAACCAATCAATAACCCATATAGTTACTCATATAGCTACTGATCAACACATGCAGCAGTTTACAGAACAACAGATATAATCATGCACAAATTAAGACAGTTTAGTCACTAACCCATGCACTCAGTGAGACACATTTAATCACTCTCTCATACAGTCAGTCATGCACCTACTAAATCTTTCATCCAGACACTTATACATCCACTCATTCTTCAATATGTAAGACATATTTTAACTTTACAGAAACATACAGTCACTGGATGTTGTCATCAGTGATGTCATTTGAGTTGGCATCAGTGATGTCATCAGTGATGTCACTGACCATGTCATGAATGATGTAATATGTGACATCATCAGCAGTGGATTGCGGGTGCGCGATATATAGTTAGTGCAACTAACTATATATGCGAATTTCAATGGTTTTGTGTGAGTAAAATAAGGTTTTTTAAATGCTAATTCCTAACGATATATGGTCTATAACCTATGGTTTTTTCAGTGAATATATATATATATATATATATATATATATTACCTACTGGCGGTTGCCAGTAGGTAGTTATAGTTAGGATTTTTTTCAATGTTAAATCTCAAAATTCTATTTGAAATAACTTTGGCGCCGGTTGACGAATCTGACTGAAAATTTCCTCAAAATGGCCTCGCAGCGTTCCGGTCCTTCCCTGAAAGTTTGGGGGTGATTCGTCAAGCGGGGGCCGAGATAAAAGGGGGGTCCCAAAACACGTTTTCCCCATGTTAATGTCCATAGGGCGGTCGATTTCACTTTTAGCCCGAACAGCTGAATGGATTTCCACCAAATTTGGCAAAATTGTAGGGACTGGTAGCCCTATGTGCCTTTGCTATGTCTCAAGATATGTGCTCCAGTGGATTTTGAGTAATTTAGGTTCAAAAAAATATATATATCTATGGCAGAGCTTCAGTACGCGCCCCGGGGAGCGCTCCGGGCATGCCACGCGAGGTGCACACGGAAAGCTGATTGGCTCTTGGGTGTCTGTAAACATTCGAAACAGTCCGGAGCGGCCGCCATCTTCTGTCTCGGTAAAATCGAGACACAAGAGGTGACTAAAACAAAGGGGGAAATGACCATAAGGCGTCAGGGATAGACCCCTCTGACCCCCTAGGTTTGATGTGGGGGCTATAAAAGGGCCCGCGAGGCATTTAATTATTATTATTTTTTTCGTTTTGCGTGGGGGAGCACCCGGTACGCGCACCGGGGAGCGGACCGGGGAGCGTACTATGAGGAAAAAAGAATGACAGAGTTTTTGAAAAATGAAGCCTTTTTTTAGAAATTGGAGGTAGTTCTAAAAAGAACTTTTTTTTCTTATTTTTGTTGTTTTATATTTTTTTTGTTTTTTGAACATTTTGTACTTTTTTTGGCTTTTCAAAACAGTTTTATATATTTTTTGTATTTTTTTAGGGGGAGAAACAAAAAAAGGGAATTGAAACTTGTTCAACTGGAGCAAAAAAACAAAAAACCCAAAAAATTACTTCTTTTTGGGGCACTTGTGATTGTCACCTGCAAGGACGATGAGCTTTACGCTCTTTTCACCATAGGCGATAAGCTTGCCACATGCAGTACAAGTGATTTTAAAATCAGCAAACCGTGGCTGAATACAAGGCATCATCTCTGATGTTTCTGGTCCCAATGAAGTGGGTTTGTTTCTTTGGGAGGTGGTCCTTGAAGACTGGGGGAGGTTACTGGCCAGTTCCCTGAGCTCTGCACGAGAATAGTTGTTAAGGTGCTTACGGGTCATATGTCGAATCATGGTATTTTTACCAAAGGAATATTTTTTGTTTGGGTTGCCCCTTGAGAGTTCTTCCTTACAGATTAGGCAAGCTACCTTGGCCGCATTCACTTTTTTCTTGCCCTCTGGGAGTGAAAAAAACTCACATACAATGTGTGACTTGGGCTTGTATGGGGTATTTTGTTCAGGCAGCCATCTTCCACCATCCTCCTCTTCCTCTTCCTCCTCCTCCTCTTGTTGACCACCAATGTAATCTTGAGCTGGTCCTCTTGGTTGTTGTGGTGGTGGTGGTGGGGCAGATGCACCAGCTGCTGCTGCTACTGAAGCCATTATAAAGATCAAAAAGGTACAGAGAGGTACAAACAGGTCTTCCTAAGTCAAAGGACAAAGTCAGAATAAGGAAAAAAGGTGGGGTCTTTCATCATTTGGAAAAAAAAACTGTCCTGAACCAATGAGAAGTGTTATTTTCAGGTCACAAGACCAGGGGCTTCATCATTGTGAAACCAAAACTGTTATGAACCAATGAAAAGTGTTATTTTCAGGTCACATGACCTGACGCGCTAACGCGACACGCCCCCGGGCGCGCCAGGGGGAGCGCCCCGGGTCGCGTCGCGTTAGCGCGTCGGATGTTTACGTTGTGCGATCGTATTCGCTCGAGTACTTCCGGGTGCGCTTACGCCGTGCGTATCACGCGGACGCGGCTACGCGATACGTCACGATCATGTTTTCGTTCGCGATATTGGCGCTTACGGGACGCTCCCCGGGGCACTTTATAGAAGTACGCTTTTCGGGGCGCTCCCCGGGGCGCGCACCGGGAGCGCTCCAAAAATAAAAAATAAATAAAAAAATGGGAAAAATTGTAGGGACTGGTAGCCCTATTCTTAAGTGGTTTTTACGAAAATTTACTTTGAAAAAATATGTATTGTGCTACATTGGGCTATATATATGTTAGAGCCAAAATGTAGCCCAAATGTAGCCCAATGTAGTCCAATGTAGCCCAAAGATGGCCACCAGAGGCAAAAAAAAAATATATAGCTCAAATATAGCCCAACTGTAGCCCAATGACAGAATGTACCAGAGTGTTCTAAACAACTAGAGCGCTAACAGTCTTACTTATAAAGTGAGACTTATAGTTAGGAATTAGCATTAAAAAAACCTATGAAATTCACTGAAAAAAACATAGGTTTCAGACCAGTTATAGTTAGGAATTAGCATTTAAAAAACCAATGAAATTCACTGGTTTTGGAATGTGTGCCTTTCTGAAAAATAAATATGTTTTATATATGTATATGTAAAGGTCGATGGAAGAATAAATGTTTAAATAAGTGTGTAAATGGATGTTTTAAAAAAAATAAAATGATTGGTTAACTGGCTTATTAAGTGTATCTTAGTGAATACATATATTAACGAGTAATGTTTAAATATTTAAATATATGTATCAGTGTTTCACTTTGTGTATAAATGGCTGCATGGGTTGGTGAGTAGCTACATGTGTGTGTATATGGGTTATTAGATGTTTTTTTAGTATCAGTATGAGTGTCTGTATGGTTTAGTGGAAGTGTTACTTAGCACATAGATGCATCAATGACTGACTCACTGTTTGTATGTGTTTTGAAGACGGCATATGTGCAGGACTGTATGGGTGGATGAGTGTGTATATCCGTGTGTTAGTGAGTGAATGACTGTCTCATTAGTGTCTTTATCAGTAACTACATATGTTTTAATCTAGTATATGTGAGTATTGATGTATATGAGTGAATATATGTGAGAGTGAGAGATTGAAAGAGTTCTTGTTTAAATAAGTATGTGTTTCTATAAGTGATTGTTTAAGAGAGTAAGTATGCGTATGTTTCCTTAGAAGTAAGGTGGTAGTGTGTGTATAGCTGTATATGCAAATAAATGGATGTTCAACAGTTTATTTGCATGTGTGAGTATGTGTGTGAGTAACTTTTGGATGACTGTCGGTGTGTAACAGGATGTATAGGTGTATCACTACATATGATGAGTGTATATATGTATGAGTGACTATATAGAAATGTTGGTGAATGAGTGAATGTGTATATAGATGGTGGAATTATTGAATTGGTTGTTGTAACTGGTATGGGTATCTCCATTTAAAAAAAAAAATTAATTTATATTTTTCAATATGTGTTTCATGGGTTACATTACAGTGAAAGGAGGTCTGTCACTCTGTCACAAGGATGATGTCATAAGTGATGTCATGAGTGATGTCACTGACCATGTCATGAGTGATGTAATATGTGACGTCATCAGCAGTGCATTACACGCGCAAGTTATAGTGAGTCCAACTAACTATAACGTGGAATTTCAATGGTTTTATGTCAGTAAAATTTCCAGCTAACTATAACTGATGTGAAACCTATGTTTTTTTTAGTGAATTTAATAGGTTTTTTAAATGCTAATTCCTAACTATAACTGGTGTGAAACCTATGGTTTTTTCAGTGAAAAAAAAAAAATATATATATATATGTATATATTCACTGAAAAAACCATAGGTTTCAGGCCTTATATAGTTAGGATTTAGCATTTAAAAAACCTTGCAAATTCGCTGAAAAAAACATAGGTTTCAGGCCTTATATAGTTAGGAATTAGCATTTAAAAAACCTTTGAAATTCACTGAAAAAACCATAGGTTTCAGACCTTATATAGTTAGGAATTAGCATTTAAAAAACCTTTAAAATTCACTCAAAAAACTATAAGTTTTAGGGGTGTTATAGTTAGCTGGACATTTCACTCATACAAAACCGTTGAAATTGCTCCTATATAGTTAGTTGTACTAACTATATTTCGCGCACCCGCAATCCACTGCTAATGATGTCACATATTACATCATTCATGACATGGTCAGTGACATTCGCTTGACGAATCCCCCCAAAACTTTCAGGGAAGGAGCAGAACTGAGCTGGCCAAAATTTTGAAAATTGCATGCAAATTCCTCAATCGACGCCAAAGTTATTCCAAATAGAATGTTGCAGATTTCCTATGGAAACTAGGTCCTAACTATATACACCTACTGGCGTATGGTGTGTTATTGGTCGTGATCCAAGGAATTTTACGGGTATCAGACCAACGGAAACGATAACGGCAGCAGAAACCTTCTAAGTAGAAGGGGGATAAAAACCGCAGTTTATTTCTGTATGTAAAGAGAAGTGCCCTAATATATCACTCTGTGTGGCATTACGCTGATGTACGAATCCAACTAGTACAAAGGACTCACATTTTATCTAAACACAAACCATGAATGCAGAACGCCGTGCAGCGGCAGCAGCCTTATTTGCTAGGGCTCCTGGCGTAGGTACTGGCAACGTTCAGAGAAATGACAATCTGTTGGATACATCATTACTTAGATTGGAAAAACTCAAAAAGTCTGAGACATCTAAGTGGTGGGAAGCCTTCTCACTACAGGACTGTGTGGACAAGCAAATGGTCCCAAGAGGTTTATGAATATACATAATGCCATCTTATGAATCTTTAAACCCTCAAATGTTGTTGGACTGGCAAGAAAATTTAGCGAATGGATCCAGGACCATGATGAATATCTTGATAAAATACGCGTGGGAAGACCGCGAAGTAATCATGGCGGAAATACAAACGCTAGAAGAAGAATTATCTAAGAGTACTGATCAGGATATGGTCAAGAAATTTCTCAAAGATCTGAAACCGAAACTAGACCGTCATGAAGAAGATATCAAAATGCGCAAGCAACGCAAACTACATAGAGACTGTCTAGATTATGAGTCTGGTCGAATTCTGTCATACAGTCCCAAGGATGACCACTTGTATGAAGAACCAACTCCACAGAAAAATACACAGGCATGCGGTACAACATCCAATGGAAATACCACATTGGAAGCAAGTGGATCTGATACCGATCTCTCTGTTTCAACTGTGAGCTCTGCATCTGAAAGACCGGTACTTAGAAGGAGACCAAATTTTTTAGACGAGTTCAAGGTCCTGAAGAAGGGCCGACAGTCATCAAAGTCAGCTCCAGAGTCACCACCAATGAGAGTAAAAACATGAGGTCGAGGCCGAGGAAGAGGAAGAGGGACGCAAACGAAGAAAACAAAAACAAAACAAAGAGAAACGCAAAAGAACCCATGGGAACGAGAACACGAGGTTCACTGAACAAGGAATGATGGATCCTACTACGGTAAATCAAACTATCATTAATTTAAGTAGTAGGCATTTAACCTTTTCTGAAAAATGTACTCTTTGTCTTGGACTAACATTCTGTCCTTCTGAAGTTTTTAACTATGCGGATGCCAGAATAGACCTTTACAAATTTGTGAGAAAAGTGAAACTTAAAAAATTGCATCAATTGTATAAACAAAATCCCATAGATGTATTCTCACAATCAGATACTATTCCCAGTACCTTCCCCAACCTGAATGTGGGTGATGCACCAGAAATTGAGAATATACAAGAACTGTTGATCGTGAATGATGATGTTATTACGAACAGTGAAAGAGATCTGGGCATGACCACTAGTCGTATCCCACGTACTGGCTTCAAACCACGTTCTATCTTTTATCCGAGTTTACCTCATGATAACATCGATACATTTCAAGATGTTGTGACCCAATCACTTCTGAGACTTAAAAGGAGAGCAAATAAAAAAGTATGTCACAATCTCACATTCAAACAAAGAAATTTCCTAATGGACGTATCCAATGACACAAATATCATCATCCGCCCCGCAGATAAAGGGGGTAATATTGTGTTGTGGCCTAAAGACTTATACATCAGGGAGGCACAGAGACAATTGGACGATGGGCAATTTTACCTTCCAGTGAATACTAATGTGTACAACAACAGTATCACAGACATATGGGAAAAAATGAAGGAATGGGAAGGGGCAGGTTTACTAACATGGGAAGAGTATTGTTTCTTAAAGAGAGATTTCCCAAAACTGTTGATACTATATCTCCTCCCCAAAATAAACAAGAACCCCACTTTGCCACCAGGGAGACCCATCGTATCCTCTATTGGCAGTCCCCTAGAAAATGTATCCAAATACGTTGATTTATTTTTAAGGGGATATGTGACCTCACTACCATCATATGAGAAAGACAGTACTGATTTCATTTGTAAACTGCAGGATGTAATATGGGAACCCACTGATTTGCTCATTACAATGGACGTGAACTCCTTGTATACTATAATTGATCACAAGGAAGGTATACACGCGAGCCGTCACTACCTACAAAGTAGATCCATACAATATCTAGATCATACAAACATGATATTGGACATGATGCTGTTATGTCTTACTAGTAACATCTTCATGTTTAATGAAAATCTCTTCCAACAGATCCGTGGCACCGCTATGGCACATGTTTTGCGCCAAGCTTTGCCAACCTCTTCCTAGGAAAGTGGGAAGAGGAGATTAGATCTGACCACACTCTGAACTTGTATTTTTCAAAAGTAAAAGTGTGGCTCAGATATATCGATGATTTGTTCGTTATTTGGACAGGTGGCGAAACTATGGCTAAGGAATTCATTAACATCTTGAATATGAACAATCTAAACATCAGATTGACGAGTCAAATTAGTGGTACTACTATAGAGTTTTTTTATCCCCAGATAACACCTGAGCAACATATCCTGACTACCAGCTTGTATAGAAAAACTACAGCTGGTAACACACTTCTTCACGCCCTCAGCAGCCATCCAGATACTCTTAAATGGAGTATTCCCTATGGTGAGCTGCTGAGGGCGAAAAGAAATTGTAGTACCCTTTCTGCCTTTGAGAAAGAGATGAACATCATGATGTCCAGATTTAAAGAGAGGGGTTACCCAGAATGGGTATTGAAAAAAGCAAGAGAAAGAGTTCTGAGTGTAGATCGTGATTCTTTATTGAATCCGAATGATGACACTCACACTCAAACAAAGAACCAAGATTCTGAAGGTACACCAAGGGCAATATTTACTTTCAGCAGTAATTCCAAAGAGATTTCTAAGATACTAGCTGATAAATGGGATGTACTGATTAGTGACCCTATCATCAGTCCTAGTATACCACCCAGGCCCCAAATCACCTATAGAAAGGGCAGAAGCATAAAAGACATTATTGTCCGTAATGTCATCACAGTTAAAAAGACAATAAATGACCATCAACTCAAGTCCTCATCCTGGGATCCTCACCCGCCGCTTGGGACGACTCTTGCTGGCCCCCCGCCCCAGGCAGCGCACCCAAACCAACAGACCACGCACGCAACCTGGGCTTCATCCTGGACTCCTCCCTCTCCATGTCCAGACAAGTCAACGCCGTCTCCTCGTCGTGCTTCAACATCCTGCGCATGCTACGTAAGATCTTCCGGTGGATCCCCACCGAGACCAGGAAGACTGTCCCCCAGGCCCTCGTCACCAGCCGTCTGGACTACGGCAACACCCTCTACGCCGGAACCACCGCCAAACTCCAGAAGAGACTCCAGCGGATCCAGAACGCCTCAGCATGACTCATCCTGGACATCCCCCATCACAGCCACATCTCCGGACACCTGAGAGACCTGCACTGGCTCCCGGTCAACAAGAGAATCACCTTCCGTCTCCTCACCCACGCACACAAAGCCCTACACAGCCAAGGCCCAGGATACCTCAACAGCTGCATCAACTTCTACGCTCCCAAACGCCAGCTTCGATCGACCAGCCACGCCCTCGCCGCCGTCCCCCGCATCCGAAGAGCCACCACAGGGGAACGGTCCTTCTCCTACCTCGCCGCCAATACTTGGAACTCCCTCCCCACCCACCTCCGCCTGACCCAGGACCACCTCGCCTTCAGGAAGCAACTCAAGACCTGGATGTTCGAGCAGTAGCAGATCCGTCTCCCCCAGCGCCTTGAGACCCTCTGGGTAAGTAGTGCGCTATATAAATGCGATGATTGATTGATTGATGATTGACTGTGGGCACTGCAAAGCCTGTCGTACCAGCAGTATGGTAAAAATTTTTTCCATTCCTGGTTTGGATACCCCCAAAAACATTGAACAATTCCTGACATGCAGCTCCACCTTCTGTGTGTATGTACTGATGTGCTCATGCAAAATGAAATATGTGGGCAGTACCACTCTTATGACCAAGAAAAGAGGTCTTGAACATATGCGGGCGATAAACAACAAAGACCCACATTACCCCATAGCGAGACATTTTGAACTTTGTCATGGTTCCAATAGCAATTTGTTAAGTTTCTTTGCTTTGGAACAAGTCCATTTGGGTCCAAGGGGTGGGAATAGAGCTCTTGCCCTTCGTAAACGTGAATCGAAGTGGATTATCAATCTCGAAACCAGACATCCAAAACGGCACAATTTGGATGAAGAACTGGCCTACCATCTAAAAGAATAATGCTTGGCTTTGGTCATTGAATATTTCATTTTGGAACTATATATTGCCATTATAACTGCACTTTTTCTGAAACATGGTTGTGTTTTTCTGAACTTTATGGTAAATACAATTCATTATTTTTTCACTTATAGGAAGAAGGGACACGCACGATACTTAAACAGTGGACTGTTGTAATTACTCTTCACCACCTACCCCTTTCCTTCTGAGGGTCCTGTCCAATCAGATAATAATCTGCACCTGTAAGAGTATTTTCTATGGGTTATTTTCTTTTTTTTCTTTTTCACTTTATCTTCTCTTTATTGACACAGGTTGTGTCCTTTAGGTATTGTTCATGCAATATGACGGCATCTTGTATATAATTTGTATATAAATTGTGTGGTAATTTATCGATTTAGATTACAAGGACATTTTAGAGGATTTACAGCACTATGCTGAACACAGACATTTCTAGTTATAACTATCATGACAATTAGATCAAAAGCCGTGAGTTTAATTCTCTGTGTATATATGTACAGTATGTATTTATGTATATACATGTAACAAAAAATAGATACTACGATTATAATAATAATCGGCACTATGTCGAAAGAATATGTACTCCTTACATGTAAATATCTGTATATATGCACATATGTAAAGTGGCTGCTTTACGCAATGACCTTGTATATATGTAAATTGGTATTGCCCCTTACAAATACATATACCTTTCAAAGATGGGCGCCACAGTAGGACTTGTTTACCAGTTAACAAACTTTTAGTCCTTTGTTTATGTCATATACCTATGTATGGACCTCCTGTTCCAATATGCAAGTGTGTGAACAAGACAGCTTTGCTGTCGAAACGCGTTACTTTGCTGGAATAAAATTGCGGTGAACCTTATCCTGAGTGCGAGTTTTCCTGTGAAGGATTATTGTGTGGCATTGATTACCTAGTAACCCGATCGGTGTGACGCTCGCCATCTGTCAACGGGCCCTGGACTTCAGTAGACGGGTCGTTTCGTCTTGATATATATATATATATATATATATATATATATATATATATATATATATATATATATATTAGGACCTAATATCCATGGGAAAACCGCAACATTCTATTGTCAATAACTTTGGTGTCAATCGATGAATCTTCTTGAAATTCTCCAACCTTTTGGCCAGCTTAGTTCCCCTCTTTCCCTTAAAGTTTTGGGGTGATTGGTCAAGCGGGGGCCGAGACAAAAGGGGGTCCCAAAACGTGTTTTCCCCATGTAATTACTCATAGGACCTTTAGACACGGCTACAGTCCGAACGGCTGAACAGAATTACACCAAATTTGGAAGAGAGGTAGGGCCTCATTTATAAAAAGTGACGCATCGCTGCGTGAAACCAGCGATGTGTCACTTTTCACTGCGCTCTCCCTGCGACACTAACGATGCGTCATATTTACAGTATGACGCATCATGTCGCAAGGAGTTACAGATACGTCAGTATTTCTGACGTATCTGTAGGCACAAAAGTGATGCATTGCTGGAGTGTGTCACAAAAGTGACGCAACTCCAGCAATGTGTCCTTTCACATGGGGCAAGCCCCATGTGAAAGGGCCTGCGTCAGTCTTACGCCTGCTGTGAGGCAGGCTTTAAAAATTGACGCATTTGTGTCCTAGAAGTGATGCAGTGAAATCTTATAGATTTCACTGCGTCACTTCTACGACCCCTTCTTGCGACAAAACGCCCCTCTTGCATACATTATATCTGGCGCAGGTATAATGTGGCGCAGGGGTTTACAAAGTGACGCATCTACCTAGATGCGTCACTTTGTAAATATGGTGCAACAAGGTGCATTTTTTAGGTTGCTGGTGCGTTACAAAAAGTGACGCACCGGCAGCGTAAAAGTGACGCACAGTCTCATAAATGAGGCCCGTAGTCTTCAGTTCTGACTTGTGTCTTTTGCTGATATGGTGTCAATCTGTTCAGTAGTTTCTGAGAAAATTATGGTAAAAGTAATATATACATCTATGGGCGCGGGGATCCGCTGATTGTGCGAGGATTGGCATCGTAGCATAAGCGCACCGTCCCGATCACGCGCTCAATTCTAATTGGCTGTCAAGCGGTTGTAAACATTCGAAACCAGGAACTGTTGACAGCCATTTTGTGCCTCGGTAGAAGCGAGGGTGAAGAAGTCTGTGAAATATGTATGCAAAACATTAACAGGGGCAGGGTAGACACACCCTGACACCCTAGGCCTGCTCAAGGGGTCCCATAAGAACCCGTAGGGCAAAGAAAGTATGAAAATATATACATATATTTTATTTTAAAGTCGCCGATTTATGTATTTATTTATTTATTTATTTATGCTTTTTTTATATAGCGCGGACTTTACCCAAAGGCGTCAGAGCGCTTCACACAAGGAACAGAACTGTTACATGAGGAGAACATTACACTTGATCAAATTACAAAAGCAGACGTTAAGTTACATGAGGTAAAAGTGAGAATAGTGAGCAAAAAAAAAATACATGAGGTAGCAAAGGTGTCATGAGGAAAAAGTGACAAGTGTGCAGGTTATAAGAGAAAACAAAGTACAAATAGAGGTATAATACTGCAAAATAAGCTAGACACTCAGGCACAAGAATACACGTAACATATGCAATGGTGGCACGTGTGCAAGTATCAAAGGTAAACAAAATGTGAGAGGTAGCATACAGTGTGTTACAAGGGAAGGTGGTGTGTGCAAGTTACAAAAAGGTACCAAACACAAGTACAAGTATAATACAGCAGTGAATGTTAAACACTCCAACCACAAGAACACACTGGGAAGGCACTTCCATAGTCAAGGAGAATAGAATTTTCAGTAAAGGGAGGTCTTCCTTCAGTTAATAGAGTGGGCGTGGATTACTTTTGGAGGTTTTTTTGGAGGAGGAGAACTTTGAGGTCCGTTTTGAAGGCCTGGGAGGAGGCGGTGGTCTGGAGCTGCGGCAGAAGCGAGTTCCAGATTCTCACTGCGTTGCCTGAAAAGGATTGTGCCATCGTTCTTTCCTTCTTGAAAGTGGGAGGTTCAACAGAAGATTTTCCGCATTACGTGATGGTCTAGAGCCTCCAGAGAGTTTCAGTTTATTCGCCAGGTAGCGAGGAGAGGAGGAGTGCAAGGCTTTGTGAGTGATACAATCAGTCTTGTAGATAGCTCTAGCCTCAATTGGAAGCCAGCGGAGGGAGGATAACATCGGTGTGATGTGGTCGCTTCTTTTGGCCCCATAAATGAAACGAGCTGCTGAATGGAAAACAGATTTAAGGGGGGACAAGTGGGATTTGGGGAGGCCAGTAAGAAGAGAATTGCAGTAGTCAAGTCTGGAGAGGACCAGCTATTGCACCAGGGTTATAAGGTCCTGCTCCGGGAAGAAGCAACGGATTCCCCTATGAAGGCGCAGATGGTATCGAGCAGACTTTGCAATGGAATTGATGTGGGGGATTAGATTGAGTTTTTTGTCGAGAATGACACCAAGGGATTTTGCGC
Organism: Lissotriton vulgaris; assembly: GCF_964263255.1. Taxonomy (NCBI): domain Eukaryota; kingdom Metazoa; phylum Chordata; class Amphibia; order Caudata; family Salamandridae; genus Lissotriton; species Lissotriton vulgaris. The sequence continues at coordinate 51,017 of NW_028249384.1, forward strand.
TGTCGGCAATGATAGGTTTAGTGTTAAGTAGATTCAATTGATCCATCCATGATTGGACCGGGGGAGGAGAGATTGAAGAGGAGAAGAGGAGTAATTCGGTTTTGGAGGGATTCAGAATCAGTTGATGAGTAAACATCCAGTTATGAATGGAGTAAAGAGTAGAGCTTAGGATAGAGAGATCGTGAATGGAGGCAACCTTGAGGTAGATTTGAGTGTTGTCAGCATAGAGATGATAGTGGATCCCGGATTTACTTAGGAGATTTCCTAGTGGTTCCAAATAGAGATTGAACAATGTGGGTGCAAGGATAGAGCCTTGAGGAACACCTTGACCTACCGCCACAGGAGATGAAAGACTGTTCACTATTTTGATAATTTGGGATCTATCAGAGAGGAAGGAGGCAAACCATTTAATCACAGTGCCCTCCAAGCCCATTCTCTGTTTAAGAATGTTGATGAGGGTATTGTGATTGACAGTGTCAAAGGCTGCAGAAAGGTCAAAGAGAATTAGAAGACAGGACCCCCCCGAGTCGAGGATCCTCAGCGCGTCATCAACCGCTTGCAGTAGGGCTGCGTCAGTGCTGCAGTTTTGAATGAAGCCAGACTGGAAATTGTCAAGAAGATCATTGTCCTTGATATGACGAGAGAGTTGTTTCGCTACACATCTTTCTGTAATCTTCGCAAGAAAGGGTAAGTTAGTGATGGGGCGGAAGTTGTTGAGGTCTGACGCATCAGCAGTTGGTTTTTTAAGAAGCGGGGTGACCTGCCCAGTTTTGAAGGAGACAGGAAGGGAGCCTTGATAGAGGGAGAGGTTGACCAGAGTGGTCCAGTAGGAGAGGGAAAGGGTATAAAAGTCAATGGCAATGGCACTGGGGAAGGGGTCAAGATGATGGTTGGAGGGCTTTGTTTCGCGGATGCACTTGAGAAGGGCATCTTCAGATATGGGGTCAAAGTTTTGCCAAATGGCTAAGGATTTGCACTCCTCTGGAGGGGTAGGATGAGTGACCTGATCCACAAGTGATTTCACTTTTTCGTTGAAGAAAATAGCGAAATCTGCTGCTCTCTTTGCAGAATCCTCCAACTTGGAGGATGGGGGAGACCAGTCAGGAATCTTGATGAGATCGAATAGTTTTTTGGGTCAATTTTTGGCTGAGTCAAGGAGGGTTTTGAAGTGCGCCGCTTTCCCAAGGAAGATGTGCTTGTGGTACTTGGATCTTGCGGAGCGAAGCGTGGACAAGTTATCGGTGGAGGGCACTTGCCTCCATTGTTTCTCCAGGAATCTTAGCTGCTTCCTTTCTTCATAGAGGGATTTGTTGAACCAAGGTGCTGAGGGTAGGGCCTTAACCTTTTGCTTTATGAGTGGAGCAACGTTATTGATTTCATCTGCAAGAACTGTGAGGCATTGGGAGGTGAGTTTGTCAACATCTAGGTTCGGGTCTAGCCTTGGAAGTCATAACAAAGCTGATTCACAAAGGGGACCGACATCAATATTTTTAACATCACGGAACCAGGAGATAGCCCTCTTGGGTTGGCCAAGTGTTATAGAGTGTGATAGTTGAATAGAGAATGGGATGAGGAGGTGGTCAGACCAGTCTACATGAATAGGGGTAGTGATGGAAAGCATGCCTGCTTTAGAAATAGCAAGGTCAAAGATTGAGCCCTTGGAGTGTGTTGATTCTGTGCAGTGTTGGAAGAGATCGTTTGCAGAGAGGAAGATGGTCAGGGAGTTTGCGGAGAGTCTTGCGGTGAGCCCCAGTGGGGATTGAAGTCACCCACGAAAGTCTGATTGTCACTTTGCGAGTATTGGTCACTGATGAAGTCAGTGAGTTCCTCCAAAAACGAAGGGCCACTACGAGGCGGGCGGTAAATGACATGGAATCTAAGGGGTGAACGGTGGTGCACTTGTAACTCAAGAGAAAGGCAAAAATGGTGGATAAGATGCAGTGTTGAAAAACAGGGAAGAAATGATTGGTTGTTTGACAACATTCTACACTGAAAACTAGGGTACATGTTTCTGTTTTTTAAAAGCATGATTCTTATTGGTTATCAGAACGTGGTTGAAAATAACATTACGTAGGATAAGCTGGTATATTGAGAAGTCAAGCACACTTGCTGTTTTATTTAGCAACATTGTGTGATTAACTTTTACTAATTTGTATGTGGAAATGCAATCTGGTTTGGATTTTGAAAGTGAAAACAGATTTCACTACCCTGTCTTTTAAAATGCAAACTAAGTTTGCTAGGGGAGGGTGGGAGTCGTGAGAGTCCCGCCCTGTCAAAGCAAACAGCAGTGTCCCGGGGGTAGCCACCCCGGGACACTGGAGGAGCCGACCGTCGGACCTGGCGATACCCAGGGCCCTCGAGGGAACCAGGCGGAGGGCCACGCAGTCTGTCTTCCGTAATACACAAATCCCCGGGAGGTGGTGGTTCCCGGGGCTTGAGGGGCATTGTTGAGGCCCACACACTTCAAATTTTGTAGGGGGGGGTTGAACGCGAAAGTGGTGCAAGGGGGTTGTAAATCTGGTACACAGTGTTCTGTTTTACTTTGCTTTCCTTTCTGTCATGTAGAGGATCCTGGGTAAATATAACGGTTTCTGTACAGTCAGTACTTATCAACCCTACCCCAAACGGCTTTCTGCCTGTTACCATAGTAACAGTTCATGGAGCACTTAAATTAGCACAGATGTTAAAATTCACTACACTATGTTGCTAATGGTGTTGTACTTTTAAAACTTTTTCATAGGAACCATTAGTTGTAGCAGTAAACTCGGGTAAAGATCTGGTAAAGAGTTAGCCTCAGAATTATACTTCAAATTATAAATATCATTTCTATTGTGGACTGCTACCCTCACAATAAAAAAAAAGTATATACTTTTTTTTAATTAACTTTTATTAAAACAATAAATAACTGGAAACATAAATAAAAGATAACAATACAATAAATAACTAGAACTATAATTTTAACAAAACAATATAATAAACAACATGTGATATGGACGGAAAATAGACGTACTGTAGGTAATCTGCAAAACAAAAGAGAAAATTAGTGTTTAAAATTAGATCAATATGACTAAATGCGGTGAAACATTACAAGTTAAAGTAACAAACCGAGCCTCCACCACCCATAGACCTTCTTCCCCATTGTTGCCACCTTCTTTGCTATGCCTTACCAATCAAATCTGTTCACTTGACCTTGGGTGTACCCGCTCTCAAAATGCTTCCATTGGCCATTGTACATGCAGACTTTGGTCCACCCATTTTATCCATTTTTGCATTTTGAGATATGTGTTCTTCATCTCCTACTTTCTCCTTTCAAATTCTCTTGGAAAGACCTCAACAAGCCTTCAAGAGAAATAGTAAGAAGGCTGGGAAACCACTTCATAAGTGAGTTCTATATGCAATCCTAATACCATTCATGTAATTTATTGCTTGCTACTTTTCTGTAATGCACTTCAGTTGCAGTGTTCATTCTTGCCTGGCTGTATGCATTACGACAATATTGAATGTTTTGAAATTAATTTCCACAAGTCTTAAAAAAGGTGAATGCAATAAAAGTTACTTGCCGCATATGCAAGACTGCTTTCAAGAGGAGACCCCAATAAAAAGTACTGGTGTGGAACTGCAAGTATGCTGATACACTTGCAGATCAAGCATCCAGTCAACTTTGCAAGGGAAGAGTTAAGGAAATTGAGAGGGAATCCTCCTGCTTCATGAGAAGACCCAAGTACCAGTGGAGCACACCGTCAACCTCTATTGCACAGCCTAATATTCGTCACTAATTTGGAAGCCTTTAAGAGAAAAAGTAAGAAGGTTGGGAGCTCTGTATGCCATCCTAATACCTAATCATCCATTAGTTTTACAGAGATCCGCCCTGCATCAATCAGACCAATCCGTACAAGTGTGAATTGGAGATTATCTGCCACCAAAAACCCTTCAAGTACTTATATCCGTTACTTTTTAACTTCGTCGACTAGTCATATTGGGCCCGATTCACAGAATGAACTTAAGACTAAATCCTAAACTTACTACTATTTGGTATTCACAGAATGCACTTACTACTTTCGGGATTCACAGAGTGAACTTACTACTTTCGGGATTCACAGAATGAACTTACTACTTTCGGTATTCACAGAATAGATTTAAGACTACTAACTTTACGTCCGCAATCGGGCCGTAAATTGTGGCCCAGAGGCAGAGTTTCCGGCTTGGGGACGGAGCTTACGGCCCGGAGGTGGAGCTTCTGGGCTGGAGGCGGAGCTTGCGGCTTGGAATCGGAGATTCCGGCCCAGAGGTGGAGATTTCAGCCGTGGCTAAATACTCACCTCTGAGCTGGAAGCTCTGCCTTCAAGCCACAAGCTCCGCCTCTGGGCCGTAAGCTCCGCCCCAATCCGGAAACTCCACCTCCAGGCCGGAATTTCCGGCCCGAGTGCGGACGTAAAGTTAGTAGTCTTAAATATATTCTGTGAATACCTAAAGTAGTAAATTCATTCTGTGAATCCCAAAAGTAGTAAGTTCACGTTGTGAATCCCGAAAGTAGTAAGTGCATTCTGTGAATACCAAATAGTAGTAAGTTTAGGATTTAGTCTTAAATTCATTCTGTGAATCGAGCACATTGAGAGTATTTACCTTAATTTTATCCGTTAAAAATGTGTGAATCTTTTTGGGTCCATACAGTACAGAAAGACTCTAAATGTAAAAAAGAAGTACATTAGCGCAT